>NC_056725.1:483129801-483152301 GCF_019279795.1 Protopterus annectens | reverse complement strand
TTTCAGCAAATCTGAATGTATGCATTCATCTTCATTACCCTATTGACGACTGTAGAGCATATATCCAAGTCCTCATCATGTTCAAAATTACATTAAACCAACAAAACATAGCTTAGCACATGAAAGTATGAAGGCAATCAAATCCCAAGATAATGTCATAAGCTGTATGCTTCCATTTAGGCTTAGATGCATATATTTCCCAGAGCCAGACATCACCCAAATGCAAAAATGGAGGATTAATGATGCAGAAGGAAGAAGATACATCAACAGGGTGACATGGAGGCAGGGCAAAGTAGATTATGACAGAAGAAGAAGAATGGTGGCTCACAACAATATGTAGCCAGCAGGTACATATAACCTAGTGTACCAAAAACACTCAGTAACACTTATATAAAAGATGTATTACAGCCTTTAAAATTATTCAAAATTCTTTCTAGACATATGTGCATTAACTCATCATCTGACAAGTGAATTATTACTTCATAGCTTTAAAATAACACAAGTGAAGCACACAGATTATTAAGGGCTGTACAGAGAAAGATAGAAATAGATGAAGGGAAGAATAGTAAGAATATGTTTTGTGGGACATGCAGGAACATGCATATGGTGCTTTAGTCTTACTTATTAAATCATCATTAATCAGTCATGCTCAGAACTGCTTGCATTAGGTACAGTTAAGAGTAACAAAGTGCAATAAACATGAATCCTTAACCATGATAATTTGGCTTAATAAATCTCCTTGTTGGGGCTGCAGTGTTTTTGAAAATTATATCTTGCTGCACTATTCAAATGATATGTTAAGGAAATTATTTATATGAACAGAAATACAGATGTTTACAGTTAAATAGATGATGGTAATATGAAATCTCATGAAGTAACACATCGACATACAGCTGTAATCAAACTCATGACACTATGCAAAAACATCAGACTACAAACAGGGTAATTATCCCAACATGCCACATTGGATCTCCTAATAAAATAAATCCAGCAACCTAAAAACTACCCTAATAACTGTATCACAGTACTGTCTTTAATCTGCCTTTACTTTGTATTCTCATTGTGCTAAAATAATCAGACCACTGCAGATTAACTTGAAATCATCAGCTTTTGCAATATGAAGTTAAACAGCATTCACTGTCACTCAACTAAGCTATGCCAAGCTCAATGCAAATGCTGAAGACATAAATTGAAGGCTTTTCCAAAAGCCATTTTTGTCCAAGTGTGTGAATCTGTGTTGACCAGATTAAACATAAAAAAGGGATGATTGTTCAGTGGAGAAAATGAGGTTGGCAAGCAGAGAATAGTACACGTGAAAGAATACAGGAGTTTGCAGGAGGGTCATGGGTAAGCACCATGGCTATCCACTTCTTCACAATGTAAATGTACAATTGTACACATGATTTCATGACTGCACAGAGTAACCACACCAGTGATGGGTGCAACAACAGAACAATATTGTAAGAGAATTAGATCAAATTGTTTGTGTGAAGATGGTACACAGGCAAAGTGAAGAGCTATATATGGGATGTATTTTTTTGTGGGACAGGTGCTCACTTTTTGGAGGTGGAGAGAGGAATGTTTGGAAAGATGCTTAGGAATGAGCAGGGTCAGGTAGATAGGGGAAGTAAGGAAGCATCCACAGACATACAGGATATACAAGACAGACAGGGATAGTGAAAGAGACAAAAGATCGGGGGTCATCATGATTGGGTCTAGATAGGGGGCATTAGAGGTGCATCCATGTCCAGTTTGAGAAGAGTGAGAATCTAGTCTTCACCCTCAGAATTTTCATTACTGTCTCCTGCAGGGTCAGTGTTGGATGTGGCATCATCTTTGCAGTACAGCACAGGACCTTTTCAACCCTGTTGATACATGCACCAAGGTCCCTCTCCATCATATCCTTCACCAGCAATATGAGCTCCTGCCAGGTCATGAAATCACCACCTTCACTACTGCTGCTCCCTCGGGGTACCACTGCACCAGCAGCTGGGGTATAGCTACCTAATGCACTTGGAGCAGGCATTGTGGAGGCAACACTGAGAGGTTGTGACCCTGAAGTGCTAGATTTTTGTGCTGCCATCAGTGCAGATATGGCAGGCTGGGCCACACTGTTCAGAGTACATCTCTGTGCTGTTGATCATTAATTTTTCAGCAGCAAGTTATGCAAGCTGCAGACTGTTAATAAATTATACCCACACACACAAACAAAAAGACAGAGGGAAGGTGGAGTGAGGCAAAAAAGAGATAATTACATACATGGCATGTCACTAACCCGTATTGTGTAAATATACTTGGTATTGCAATACATAAACAATTCTGATAATTTACTATTGCACACCTTTGCCATATCCATATATGATTGAAAGGTATTTATGTGTCATAAAATAAACAAATCTCACTGCTATGATATAAGACACAGCAACCTTTATTTCCTTATGATGAATAGGAGTTATGGATTTTAATTTAATAATTGTAATTATAATGTAATTCTTCCTAACATGCTGCTGTACAGCTTTTATAAATACTTGCCCATTAAGAAAAAGCAATTGCTGCCTCTGGGTCCGGAATCTACACACAGTAAAGATGGTGTTCTAATTGTTGCCTAATGCAAGCAACAAGAGTTATTAGGGAAGGTATGCATGTGTCAGATAAGGGCTGAGATATGCATGCTCAAGATGCTCATGCCTGAGGGAATGAAATTAACTTTATTGCTTGAATTTTTACATTACTCATACTTACCCCATGCCTCTCTGAATTGAGATAATCTCTATCTCCTGGCGCACTTCATGGTTTGCACCTATGCAGCACATAAAGCAAATAAATATATATGAAAGCATAATGAATAAGTGAGTTTGCTGGCTAGATTATTAATACCATATCACAGACAGATTATGGGTCAGCATACTTGCACAACTTGATGGGTGTTCCCAGTTCTAAATTTGGCCTCCCATCAGCTTAGGAGGTCCAGCTTGTGCTACATAAGGTCACTATAGCGGTGATAACATTCTTCAACATTTCATGGAATGCCTGTTGCATTGAAGACAGCCTTGGCTAAGCTATTCCAAGCCTCAGCCTTATGCTGAGACCCAGTATAATTCCCCTTGTAGCAGGCTGCAGCAAAAATCCTGTACTCCTCAGCACGCCACCTCTGTGCTCTAAATTTGGCACTATTCTCTCCATTGACTGTCATGTCTGCAAAAGTCAAGCAACAAAATATGTCTGAACTGGTGCTGAGTTCAGATCTCACTTGTTACTGGTATTGCACAAAAACACACAGCCTTGCCAACTGCATTAGCACAATTGAAAGCAGATGGACTCTGTCAGACACAGTTGCACAACTTACATCACATAACAGTAAAACTGTGAAACATAGCATTGAGATTTGATATATGTGATACTCAACCTACTAACACAAGTTCTAGTGTTCAACAATGGAATGTTTAATGGTATGGCTTTCAAGAGTTGCAGTTTGGAATGTGAAAGATGATTATGTCTGACATATTGTCATGTTGAATTTTACATAATCTTAAAATATTATTCTAACAGCTGGGAATTAAACCCATGGGATAAAGAATGCAAAAGTTGAAACTTACTTTAATAACTGACATTGCCAAATGAGAATTACTTTTATAGCAAGGAAATTAGTTCTATAGTAATTTCTGAATGAATGGATATACACTTTAGATAGGCCTATATATGTGTTTGGGAGTGTGTGGTTGTAATTATTTCTTGGAATGCATTCTTATTTAAAAGTCATCATTTTGGTTAGTATGTGGATGCAGTTGAATGTGTAGATTAATATGGGTTGTTTTATGTTACATACATATTTCACAAGACATAAATATCATAAACACATAATTGGGATATGTGACGAGCCATAAGGATTATAACAAAAGTCATATGCCCATCATACATATGCAAATACATTTTATATTAAATATAATCACTATGTCTAGGAAACTGAACATACATTCGCTTGAGGTTATATATGAAACATTAGTAATATATGATGAATAGAAACGTTTCATTTTACTTGCAAGAAACAAGTTTAACATTATTGCTTTTTCTGTTACAGTCCTATTCAAAATATTGTGAGAAATCAGCTTCTTGCACCCTTTATAAAAAAGTATCTTGCAGCTGGATTTATCCCCTTAATCAATTGTGATTATCTAAGGTCTCTGCACTTACACCTTGTGCCACAGCAGCAGCTTTATGAGCACTGCAATTTTTCCTCTCATTACTGTTCAATATGCTAATAAAGCATATCATTGTCAGGAGTATTTGCCCTACCTAAAGCAGCTTAAGCTAATTTTTTCACCTTTTTCCCTTGCAGTGAACCATGTTTGCACATTGCCAAGAGGTGAGCAAATGAACCTTATAAAGAAGGATGACAAAAGGACATGTGGTGAAGAATTGCAACGTGATCTCCATACAGGATTCAAACAATGCTTCATGGGCCTTACTTCTCTCAATTCACTTCAGTAACACCTTGTACCAATGAATTTGACATCTCTCTGGTGAATTTTATGAAGTAAGTACTACCCATGTTGCAGATGGCTGAGCAACAATGGCATGCATATTTGCTCCACCTAAGGCAATCTACATACATTTTTCACTTTTTTTCTTTGGTTGTGTGATGCTGAGTGGTGAACAAATGGAAAAGACATTGGAAAATAAATATATGATAGAGAAAAAATACGAACAGTAAGTTAAATGCAATGCATGTGTATATGTAGTAATGACCAGTGCAAGAAGTGCCTTCAAGTGAAAAATCCTTCCTTCTCACATCTGCTTGCAGCATCAGATATACTTTCTGTAAAGCATGATCATACTTGTAAATAATGACAAATAATGTAAAAAGGGACAGACTAATGGTCACATTATCAAGAGTCCTTATGCAATGCACAAATGCAGACTGTCACAAACTCCACCACAGACAAAAGGCCAAGCACTCGAGGCAGTACTAAAAAAATCTTCTTTAATACAAATGAAGGTTAAGTGCTTTCACCAACTGAATGAAGGAGTGTGTTTTTATTATCAAGAGTGACAATTTTTTTTTTTGCTTGTTTGTTTTTTTTTTTTTTTTTTCTTTTGATTTTTAAAACAGAATGCTATCAGGAAAATATGTATTCAGACAACCCCCCTCTGTAAAATTATCATTTAAGTAGATTAAAATCATGCATCAGATGTACTTTAGCAATAAGCTGACTGCACTTACACCTTGTGTTACAGAAAAGGTTAATTGTCAGGAGTATTTTCTTCCCTTATTACTATCTAAAGTGTTGACAGATGCCCAATGCTGCTGTGCTGGTTTGCTCTACCTAAGGCAGCCTAAAGTAAATGGGTCTATATTAGAACACGAACATTCAAAATTTTGAGTGTGCTAATATCGAAACCTAGGAATCGAAAATTTAAAACATTGAACATTGAGAACAGCGACTTTTTTTCATAGGGAAAAAATTTGCTGTTCCAAAACACATACAGACAACACAAGCACACCAAACAAACAGCAATCCACACACATACACCTAAACTCGTACACCTAACCCTACACTAAACTATACATACACCACTAACTATCCACTTACTTTAACCCAAACCCTAAGGTCCGTCACTATCACACAGTCACCTCACCCATGCCCTAACCCTAACTCACCTAACCCGCCCTAACTCTCACGTCCACACAATCTCATACTTACCTGAACCTGACCCGTAACTTTCCACTACAGCACTGAAAATACTGAAGCAACAGAAATGGGCAACCACATTCTTTCCCTAGGAAAAAATTTAGTTTTCTGTTTCTTCAATATTTTCAGCATTCGCTGAAAACGGGTCGATATTAGAACACTCAAATTTTGAACGTTCGGTGTTCTAATACAGACCCAAGTACATTTTTCACTTTTTTCTTTAACCCATGAAAATTACTTTCATTGTGTCAAGCAGTGCACAAATGCAGAAGACAATATTTGCAAAAGCTAAAAAAACACTTGCAGAAAACTATTGAAAATAACAAAAGAACACCCGAGGAGTTTTTGTATGAAGAAGTTCATTGTACAGTGTGGATGAACGAAAGCGTTTACAATAAAGAACTGGGATTTTTTAGCACTCCTTGGCTGTTCTTTTTTTATTTTCAATATTTGCAAAAGCATTCAAACAGCCTTTGGGGAATAAGAACTCGAAGATGCATGAAATGAATCACAGGGCATATGGAGTAATGAGCAGAGCTAGTTTTGCATCATAGTGATGTATTTAGCCATCTCACACTTCATTGCCACATCAGTACTATCATGTATGTCTCACAATACCAGGACTTTAGCTAATGCCACAGTAATGAAGAAAGGCACTGGGAACAGTAGAGAAACTTTCATTGTTCACACAGCACACAACATTCATATTCACATCATTTTAAATTACATATTTGTCAGTTTTAGTCAATAGTGACCTAACTTGAGTTTGCCACATGAACACATGCATATAATAAAATGAGTGTAAAGAATTTTTTGACCTCCCTCAGTCAAATGATCTAGAAGCAGGTTTTGATCCCTGCATCACCCCTACTATTGCTCTAAGCTGAATACCCTTACACATTATGCCACAGAGATAGGAGTGTGCTAACTTTCATTTCTTCACTAAGTACTGTTCAGGCTGCTGAGTAAAGTGCACCATTGCCAATCTTCATTTTGCTATTGATGGCAGTCCAAATAGAATTGTTCAGTTTTCACCTTAGACAGTGAAATGCATTTCAGTGCTATGCACAGTACCAGTCAATGGTGCATAATGTCAAATGGTGTACAAATGATATAAAATAAATAAATAAATAAATTAAAAAAAACAGGAACAAAAAATAATTGTATATCAAATATTTGACATGCACAGGTTACATGTTTAACACAATTTGCTATGTTGCAACAGGGACTTGTATGGATTTGAATTCTCAAACAAGGGTATTAAAAACAATAATGTCACATTATGTTCCAGAGCTGCCACACACAACAACGTATATTTTCAAGATGAAAAAGAGTTTAGATGAAATGATAATGTGGCAATGTATCAATTTGCATTGAAACTGCAACAGAAACAAGTTATGAAAGTTGTCTTTTCACATTTGACAGTGATTGTCTGGATGTCTGGATGATCTAAATATTACAGGCAGTTAGCCTAGGTCTGTACTGACAGAATATTAAATAAAGACTGCAAGCACTGCAGGTGTATCCCTTTCTTTCTGTCTGGTGGATCATTTCATTATCTATGCTTTCATAATAGCAAATCTATCTCTGCTTTATTGTCATATGCTATCTTTAACAAAGCTAACATTCTCTCTTTAATATGAACATGTCTTACTAAGGGGCAGTAACTTTGGTCATTAAAGCCAGCATTTGAATGTTAGGACTGTTGATAGTCTAATTCAATTAACTTACTTTCACACTTTTTAAGTCTCTTCTCCTTGGCATACCCTAAGTAAGTGTATATCAAAGAGTGGTGACTGTGAAAGCTAATTGTTCCTGCAGTCATACTAATCATAGACACCTGGAAGCCATTAACAGGCAACACTTTTCAGTGAGTGTCCTGGAGAGCATGTTCATTTAATCATGTAGGTCCGTACACCATGTTTACATTCCCCACATTTAGTGCAGTTTTTGGTATTCAGGAATACTAATGATTTCTGTGAAGGCTGCCAGCCTAGTCAGATAGAATTTTATATATAATTCTGTCACCTGTAAATATTTATGTAAACCACAGGCGTGTTATCTTAAATGGTAAAAATAGTGCTACATGTGGAACTGCAAAAATGTAACAACAGTGCATTCTGCTGTAAGGGAGCTAAGTCAAGCATTTCATGACTGTCTTTGATCTTTAAAGTTGGCTCTGGCCTGTCTAGGTGAAGGAATTCTTGCTATTGTTTTAAGGTCTGAGTTAATGGCCAGAATTTACATGCATAAATGTCCTTTATGGCTTTGCTTCCTGACCTGGTGTGAGCTTACTAAAGAATGTAAATGTAGTTTCTGTTAGCGTGGGATCCCAGGGAAGTGTGAACAATGATGTAATGTGAACCAGGAATGTAATTTTAAAAACAGAGAGAATCAGAGAGCATTAAGCATTTTTGTCTTGACCATACAACTCATCAACACTCTGCCTTTGTTCTATATGTAAGTTTATCTTAGACTTGTGTTTTCTCTTAGAAATAGCTAGAAACTAGAAAGATTAGACTAAGCATCTTTCTGTGATGTTAGAATTGTACTACTGAATTATTTTGAGTATTTCTCTGTGATCTCTGAGCGTTTGACTAGCACTGAGTAGTAAAAAGTATTGTCTTGTGTTTTTAATTATTTATTATTAAATATTTTTAAACCCTTTTAACTGTGGCTGTTTTGTGTAGAGATAATTTAAGCTCTAGAGTACATTGCATGTAGATAGTGATCCTGTACCAAGTCACTCTAATAAGCCTTGACTGTTTAGTCACACTTACCAGTTGGATCATAATATTGCACAGTAATAATTGGAAACCCTTTTAAGGGCCTTTGAGTAGCTGATAAATATTAATGGGTGGTGGCAGCTGATACTACCATATAGTCTGGGTAAAAGGAGCACAGCTGGAGAACCTGTGCCAGCCTTCCCCAGGAGTGCCTGTGTGGTTGTATAAACTCTTCTTAAAGTGTGTGTGTGTGTGTGTGTGTGTGTGTGTGTGTGTGTGTGTGTGTGTGTGTGTGTGTGTGTGTGTCTGTGTGTGCGTGTGTGTGTGTGTGTGTGTGTGTGTGAGAGGCTACTTGGGCAGGGACATGAAGCACTGGTTGGACAGAGAGGGTGCTGGAGGTTTTATCTTGCCCACTAGGCTGAGATCTGGACCCTATAGCTGTGCCAGTGGGGAGTCTTACTGGGGACCTGGAGAGCAAGGGAGCGACCAGCCCAAGACTGACTGTGATCTCTTTGTGCTCTTAAGGGAAATTGCACTTTACTGTATGTATTTGTTATCCTTTACTTCTATATGAGATGCTCCTCACTGGTGTTAATGATGAGGATTGAGACTCCTTGATTGCTGGGCCAGGGCACGGGTGTCACAATTTCAAACTCATTTTGCATACTCAAAGTGCTCAATGACTGATTCTGCACAATATAAAGGTAATCATGTAGCTGATGCCCTTGTATCTTACATGGAAAACTGTTTTGAATCACAGAACTAGTTACTGCTAGAAAAACAAAACTTTGGGAGAGTTATCTATTTTCTGCAGTGCTATATTGTCAAGGTATGTTGCTATTTTTTAAATAATGCTTTTGTTATCACATTAAAAAGTAAATTGCAGTTACCACTGAAAAGCAGTTTTATTATATTTTTTCTTTTATACCTTCCTTTTCCCATGGCCACATCTGCATTTCTACAATTGTGCTACTGAGTGCTACATGACAAATTCTTTAAATCTGTATGTCAGGCTTGCAAACTTATCACAGATGATGATATTGTAAGTATGTAGGAATGTCTGGTATTGTTACTTTTCTAATGCTACATTTATAATTGTTATTGTTATTGTTAATGCTGCAATTACACAGTTAACCTATGTTATCTACATTACAGAAGTGTTATAATATCTGTGATGATAATTGAGTTTTAAATGTACTTCTTTTTGTGTGTGTGTGTGTGTGTGTGTGTGTGTGTGTGTGTGTGTGTGTGTGTGTGTGTGTGTGTGTGTGTGTGTGTAGATGGGAGACTGGGGAGGTCCTAACTTGAATATAGTCATTATGAGCACTTAACATGTTTAAATTGTTTGTGTGCATGTCAGATGCATGCAGTCACACAGGACTAATCTCACAGACATCCTCTCTGTATATTGTATATTACATTTTTGTCTGTTTTCTGTTTCATCTCATATAGAGATATGGCACCTAAGAAGAAATCTGTACCACATAAGCCACCATATAGTGATGAAGAAAATTAGGTCATAATGGAGCTTTTCTGTTAGGGAGAGGTAGAGGTGACCAATCTGCCCAAGCTGGATATGACAACAAGTGGGCCATGACACCTGATGCTGTCAGAGAACATGTGCGAACCTACTCCCCAATATGACACCAGGCAACTGACATAACATCTGCCCTCCTTAGGACCACTACAATTGCCTGGGAACAGGAGTTTTTGTCCACAGTTAGAGATATAGATAGCTCAGCAGAGGTTTCCAACAGAATCCTTGATGCTGGTGCAGGTGTCATGAGCCAGGGCTCTAATACATAACCTGCACCCTCCCACTAGATACCATTGAGGAATGCCACCCCTAGTGAAACAGGTGTATAGCTCACAAGTGTGCCACATGTCTGACCAATGGAAATTGCCAGGGTTATCTATATAGACATCATAGATGATCCCTTGGGCATTACCAATAACCTGACAGTTTATAGAGTGGAAACCTTTTCTTCTGATGTGCATACTTCCCTGTTCACCAGATGGGACTTTTATTTCTGTGTAAAATCTATGGCCCTCTACCACTATGTATGCTACAACATAGAATTCCTGCATCATTCTTGATCTCACCTGTAGGGTTTCTAGGAAACAGATATGCACCCTCGTATGTAGTAGTACTGCATGTAATATTCTAAAGTTTGGACGCCTGTGGTAACCCTACTATATCCCCTGGAGGTCTTTGGAATTTACCAGTAGCTAGTATACTTAATGCTAAATATGCCATGTAGATCTGCTTAATGAATACCAAATAGTGCGATATCTTGCTGGCGGCATGGTACACTGCCAACACAATCACTACACTTTGTGTAGCTTTTAATGAATCTGGCCCAGGATTTTGCCTTCTGACAAACTAAATAAAGCAAACTGAAACATAAAAGAACTATCAATGAAATGAACCCAACTACAAGTGGAAAAAAATATAACACTAAGAGATACTGATGTTTCCAGAAAACTAAAGGAAGAACAGGAAGACAGGCAACATTCAAGCAAGAAGAGATATCTGTTTATTTGTGCATTTCCTGGAAAAATAACTGGCTAGACTTTAATGTTTTCCTTGACTGTATAGTAGTACAGGTACACACAATAAAATGTTACTTACTGAAAGGTTTACTCAGCATACTGATAAGAAAGGCTAAAAATCAACCTATGTACTTGGTAAGCAATTGTTCTCATATTTTACAGATAGAAATAATTGAAAATATAGTTACTTAATTATGTACAATAGATATGCTACCATGAATTTATATTTTTAGTAGATAAGTATATTACAGTAATTCTTGAGTTATATGATATGTATATAATAATAGTTTATGCAACTGGTCATGTATTTGTGAAATGGATTTACTCAACATAATTTGTATACTGAAGACAGTGGTGAATTGAGTCTATATTTGGCCCATGGCAGTTTTCAAACCCCAAGCAGCACCCTAGACATGCCCCTTTTTTGGACCACGCATAAATGCACACATTTTTGGATTCATCTTCCTTATTATTTTTAAACTATAAAAGACTGTCTGAACTGGTATCATTATAAAGACCCAATGTCTGTACCAATCAATTAAAGCCAATTGCGTGTGTGTACACCTCAAATGTAGTACATTCAATGCTGTAATTATACTCCAAAAGTGGGGAAAAGGCAAGCTCCTTATGTATCATTCTGATATTGGAAAAGTGCTTAACAAGTTTTTGTTAAGAACCCCAAAGCACTGTTAAAATTGAATCTAGCACTACAGGGATTAACAGCAGACAGTGCCAGCTGAAAAAAATAGCAGTAGCAAGTAAAACACCTTTGAAAGCTGCTAGAAACTTCACTCTGCCACACATAAACAAAAAATGAAGCAGAATGAAGTGTCTAACAGATTTAAAGACCTTTGTTCTTCAGAGGGGTACTGCATTTCTATGCTGTCTCAGTTTGGTAATACTAAATGTTTTACTGGCTTTCAAAGGCACTGAAAACCAGTAAAACATTTTTTGTTCCTACACTTTTTTGATAATTAGAATTACGTGGAGAAGATAATCTTCCATGTACTACAAAGAATTATGATCAGGTCTCACTGATCATAACTGTTATTATATGTTCCTGATGTTGATGCTGAGCTTCACCTCTTGAGATTTCCTCTTTAGATGAATTTATTGATATCAGAGGTCCAAACATACCCCAGGATTCAACAAGTTCTGCACGGCATGCAGGAATAGTGCAGGAGCTGCTGGAGGCAATATGGCTGCCGAGAGATCCAGGAACAAGTTCCTGGGAAGTGCACAAGCGCTCCTGCACTATTCCTGCACGGACACAGCTCCTGTATGCAAATTCCCCCATTTGCAGGTGGAAACCATGCAAATGAGGTGAATTTGCGATCCAGGAAGCTGGCAGCTGGCTGTGCTGGACTAGTGTAGTCTGCACAAATGTAATTGGTTAGTAACCAAGTACATTTCTACAAACTACAAAATGGAGCCATGACAGCTCAAAATAAAGGGGCGTATAATGTGAAAAGCATGCCAATAAACAAATATATGTCTGTCAGCATGGAAAACAGTTGCAAAAATAAAAAAAAAAAAACTTTTATTTTTGTTTAGCCGATTAGGACAGCGGCATGCAAATGGGATCGGGCCGAAAATAATAAAAAAAAAAACTTGAAATAAGCATTCTATCCAAAATCACAATTTTGCCATTATACTCAATGGCATGCAGAAGACAACATGGCCAGTGAATAGTGGTTGCTAAGGGGGAAGGCTCAGTGTCAGACTTGTAACTAGGCATTAGCAGGCAATCATATGCAAATGAGGGGAATGTTACTGAATCCCAAATCTCCCCTCATGGCTAGCCTGCACCCAATTGTATAGGTGCAGGAAGACCATGGTGCAAGCCTAAGAGCTAGCTGATATCATAGAGGGGTGTGGCAGGCATACTGTAAGCTTATTGGAGCCCTGTGGCTTGGGTCTGCCCTTAGCTTAGCAGAGCTAAGCAAGGGGGTGTGTGTGAAGCAGCCAAGCGCACTTTACATTGCCTACTTGGGTGTGCGTGCTGTGCACTGTTTTAAAGGAAAAAAAAGTAAACCAGGAAATATCAGCTCCATGCACATCTGTGCACTGTGCATGTGTGGCACACCCCTGGGCTTAAACAGGAAGGCAATGGGAAGGGAAAACAGCAGTAGAAAGGTAATCAAGGAGAACTAGCATAGCTGGAAGGTGAAATGTATCAGAACCAGGCAATTACATAGGCAGCAGCCCAGCCCTGCACACCACTATAAACTATGCAAACACCTTCTGGTTTTTCCCACAAACTCTACACCACCGGTGTACACAAGCAGGAAAATTTTACCAAACAAAAGCAACAAAATGATAAGGGCTGCAGCAGCTATCATAACTCAACATGTGGAAGAGGCTGAGGGTGGTGAGGATGAAAATGCTGTCGACCAGCCCACAGTAAGGAGAAGGAGAAGAGTGTACAGACCCAGGGTAACCTACCAGGGGCTATATTCGCTGGAGATAGTACAGTGCAATAGGGTGGACAGGGACCTTCTACAGCAAATTGTTGAGCTGTGCCGGCCAAGCCTCACACACAGAACCAACAGAGGAGAACCCATCCCAGTGGATACCAAGGTATGTGTTGGCCTAAGAATACTAGCCACAGGTACCTTCCAAAGGTGAACTGGGGATATCATGGGGATCAAACAGGCATCAGCATCCAGGGTACTCCACCAGTTCCTGGATGCCATGTCAGCACATGCCGGTGAGCACATATATTTCCACAACAGTCGTGAGGCGTTGACCAGCAATATGTGTCTCTTCCACCAAAGAGCAGATTACCCTGAGGTAGTGGGTGCTATAGACTGCATGCACATATGCATCAAAGCACCACCTGGTGAGCAGGGTAGGGTCTACATCAACTGCAAGGGCTTCCCCTCCAGCAACTGCCAGGTTGTCTGCGATGCCCAGGGCATTATAATGAATGTGTGTGCTGGATGCCCTGGAAGCTATCACAACTCCCACATCTGACATATGACGCAGCTGTACCAGAGATTTGCCAGTGGGGACATCCCTTACCACCACCTAGTGGGGGATGCTGGTTATGCACTGGAGCCATGGCTGATGACACCCATCAGAAATACATATACACATGAACAAGAACTCCATAATGAGGCACACGCACAGACCACAATCATAACAGAGCATGTGCTTGGGATGCTCAGGTTGCGGTTACAGTGCCTGGACACATCCGGTAGAGCCTTGCAGTACTCACCAGCTACATGTACCCAAATTGCCAATGTATGTGCCATGCTACACAATATGTTTCTGCAGAAACAGCTACAGCAGGAACAGCATGGGTCAGGGCCACACAGCCCTCCACCATTGCCAAGACCTGCACAGGCACAGAGTGGCTCAGAGGAGAAACAAACTGAGCCTGCCCCACTAGGCAGAAGGAGGCATGCCTAGTATGCCCAGGCCATGGCAAAGAGGCAATGCATAGCACATACGCTGACACGGTATGAACCCAGGGAATAACACCTTTCTCTGACTCGCACATGCAGTAAAAGGGATGCCAAACATGACACTACCTGTCCTTAGCCATGTATAGGGAGTGTACTATGTGCATCCAACATAGTTAGCCCTCCAGCACCATCCTCAATACTGGCACAGCCACAAGGTAAGTCACTCTTCCTACCAATTGCTGAATGGAGTAGTATGTTTTGTTACTTATATCTATGGTATGGATGAGAGCATGCAAGGGAATCGGGTGGCTGAATGGGATGCCAGCAGATAGTAGACACCTATAGTGGCAGCATGAGATCTGTAACAAATACTGGTGTCACCACAGTAGCCAGTACTAGACAAGGTGACAAAACTCATTGCAGGAAATGTGGTGGGCCGCATGTGTGTCCATAGGACACACACATGCCAGTCAGGGAGGCTCACATACCCAACAACAGTCTCAGCCAGCAGGACAGGCATAGACTTATTTATTTATTTATTTTATTTTACATTTGTTGACTGGGCTGGTCTAGCTGGATACATATCCTTTTTCAGTAGAGGCCCGAGGAGAAAAGCTCCAACATAATAATATAAGAGAGATTAAACATACAGAGAAAAAATTGAACATACAGAGAAAAAATTAATACTTTTAACATAGGCATAAATGAGTACAGCTAACAACACGTGTGACAAATTTACCATACCTACCCTGAGGGGTAGGTTGGCGAGGGAAACCTAGAGGAGGAGGTACTAGTCACCAGGAGGTGATAAGTCTAGTGAGGTGGTTGTTGGCTGGGTTTAGTCTGGTTTAGGGCAGGGACATAACCAGTGTGATTTCAGGAATTCGCTGAGGTTAATTTTGAATAGGTTAAGGGTGGTTATACTTCTTAAGTTGTTTGGAAGTGAATTCCAGGTTTTCCCTATGGAGTTGGCATAGATGGCATCACCGCCAGAGTTCTGGGATTTGATGTTTTTTATTTGAACACTGTTAGCTGATCGGAGGCAAGTAAGGTTTGAGTACGGAGGAAATACTTTATTCAGAGCAGGGACTCTATCAGGTTGTTTAGTTATTTTAAATACTTCCGTGAGTTGGGTGAATTTGAGAAGATTAGGTAGTTCAAGCCAGCCAAGTCTCCTTAGGTTAAGGCAATGATGAGTGTGGTAGGGAGTTCCAGTTATAAATCTAGCAATGTGATTATAGGCAACGGAGAGCATATTGAGTTCACGCTTATTGAGGAAAGATAGGATAGGGGAAGCGTACAGGAGGGTGGAGAGAAGATGAGTGCGAGCAATGGTTAGTTTGGCATGAGGGGTCAGAAAATTCTTTATGCGATACATTGAACCGAGTTTTTTATTAACTGTCCTGATGGAGTTGCTAATGTGAGTGTCGAATTTCAGCTTGTGATCAATAGTTACTCCTAATAGTTTAGTGTTGGGAACAGGCTCTATGATGGTCCCGTTGGTGGATTTTACGTGGAATAGAAAATTGTTAGGAGATAGAGGTTCATTGCCTAGGGGAGTGGCTGCTGAGGGGAAAAATAGCAGCAACTTGGTTTTTGCGGGATTAAGTAGAAGTTTCAGTTCAGTGAACCAGTTTTCGATTTGCGCGAAGTAGTTCTGGGTTTTTATTTGGAGTTTTGAGATGGAGATGTCAGAGCAGATCAGGGTAGAGTCATCTGCATATTGAATACAGGTGGCTTTGGGTATAACTAGGTGAAGATTGTTGATGAAGATTGAGAAAAGGAGGGGACCAAGTATGGAGCCCTGGGGGACACCAATGGTGTTGGGGAGTAGGCCGGATAGCCTGTTTTGCCATTGTACAGCCGGTTGCCTACCAGTGAGGTAGGCTTTGAACCAATTTAGGGCTGGGTTGTCAAGATGTAAGCCTTCCAGGGTTTGGAGGAGAAGCTGGTGGTTGACCATGTCGAAAGCTTTTGATAGGTCCAGAAAGAGAGCAGAGGATATGAGTTTATTATTACGGTTATTGTTGATTGAGTCAATAAAGGAGAGGAGAGCAGTGGTGGTACTGTGATAGGGGCGAAACCCGTGTTGGGAATTAGATAAGAGACTATTATGGGTAAGGTAGTTCAGGAGTTGTCTGTGAACACACCTCTCCATGATTTTAGCTAGAGGAGACAAGATTGCTATTGGTCTATAGTTGGATGTTTCCGTGGAGGTACCACCTTTGTGGAGAGGGATGATGTATGAGATTTTCCAAATAGATGGGATTGTGGCTTCATTTATAGTCCTGTTGATCAAGATAGATATGGGATAGGAGATGACGTCTGATGCTATCTGAAGGAATTCCGCTGGGAGGTGATCTGCCGCTAGGGTGGTTGGTCTTAGTTTTTTTAGGAGGGAGCGGATGTATTGGGTAGGTACAGGTTCTAATTTAAAGGGAAGTGGAGTTGAGTCACCAGCAAACTTAGGAGATGAGGAAGTGTTAGTTATCTGGGTGGCTAGAGACTGTATGGTATCCGTGAAAAAGGAGTTAAAGGCATTGGCAATTTCGTCGGGGTTTTTCCCTATGAGTTTCTCAGGGGTGGGGGTGGTAGATTTCCCAGGATGGAGGAGGTTATTAAAACCAGCCCAGAATTTTTTGGGGTTTTTCTGGTGTTTGTCCTGGAGGCGGCAGTAATACTGTTTTTTGTCTTGAACAATGGCTGTTTTAGTCGAGTTTCTGAGTTGTTGGAATTTAATGCGGTCCAGGGGAGTTTTAGTGGCTCTCCATTTGTTCCAGGCCTGGTCACGGAGTTTGATTTTAGTTTTAGTCTCCTTGGTTAGCCAAGGTGCTATACGTTCTTTAGTTCTAATTTGCCGACAAACAAAAACAAAGGCTGTGTTAAGGTCTCTGATTGATGGCTGTGGAGAAATCCACCCTCCAGACCTACATAGACAGACTACAACAGGTCAGGCAGTGGGATGTTAGTTCTGAAGGGTAAAAAGTCTGAAACTGAAATGTAGGTTAATCAAACCTAAGACCTGTAGTACACTGATATACCTCTAGTCAGCATGATAGGTCAGAATACAGACTTAAATTGAGTACCTGAAATACCAGTACAGTCATAGCAAATGTGTACAAGTTTCAGGTGTGTCCCTTCCAGTCCTATGTAGAAATGTAGTAACATGTATGTGCAAGTATAATAACAGTGGAGCACAGATTACCTGAGCTGGCCAAAGTAGCAGGATAGATTGTAGCATGTGCACAATATGCAGGGCTGTTTGTGTGTTAGGTTGGTTGTGTGTTGTATATTGTGTGATAGTGGTTAGTATGTAGGCATGGTGAGGTTTATCCTGGTGGCCATAGGCCAGTATTGCTGATGACAGGGCCAAGTCCTCACAACTGCAGTGCCAAAAACAATGCATCCCAGCAAAACACATTCCGGCAGTAAGCCATAGTAAATGTTTGGAAGTAATATCTTTCACCATCTGAAAGATGGACATGGCATGAATGTGGGCCCAGACATACAAACAGTACACAGGGGGAAGTACCCCAGACAGACAGTGTATAATATGTTACTGTCAAATGGACACACCTTTGGAATTGTGCATACAGGTTAGCTGCACATTAGTTGGGTTTGTAGTAGGGAATACTGATGTCATCTGGCCAAACACTGGCAGACCACAAAGGTCACAGGTATGAAGTATTGAGAAACAGCTGATGTTCCTGCACAAGCCAGCATAAGTGGAATGCCCCATGCATATCTCTGAGTCAGATGCAAGTAGTCCATAACACACATGCACCCAGCTAACCCCACCATCACCCACAGGTACCTCTCTGGTCTTATCCCTGGTGTTTGAAATGAGTAAAATATGACCCCCACCTCTGTATGGTAATAGCCAAAGAATGCAGCATACAGAACAGGTGTCACATGCAGGTGTGTCTCTAGCTGTAAGCAGCACCCTGCCAGCATCCACATCACTGGATCAGTAATAACAGAAAGTATTGGCACACCTTGCACACCTACCCTGCCACCCCAGGGGAATATAGTGTCTTGCAGTCTGGGACTGTAGGAGTGACACAATGCAACGGCCTGCTACAGCTGGCCTGCAACACTATCAAATAGCCTATAGTCCTCTGCCAAAGGCCTGTGTCTCACCTGTACTGCCAATGTATGTTATGTCATGGACTCCCAAATAACATAACACAGTCCACAGAACCCAAATGAAAGGCCATGTAGACAAATCCCAGTAACATGTCCACCATGTCCTGTTGCATGAACTGTGGATCAACACTGAATTACTGCTGGGATGAGGTGATAACTATAGGGAACTTATCAGATAATGTTTGCATAATGTTTGGAAGAGGATAGAATAATAGAGGGGGTAGGAGCATGGGCAGCATGGCGTGTGTGAAGTCTGAAACTCAGTCGTGTGCACATACTATCCCTGCCTGCAAACACAGGACTGGGTGGCTACAAACCTGCTCATAAACCACAATGTGAAGGGGTAATGTCCAGAATTATGACCCCTGCCTCTGGATAACCTGTGTGACTGTACAGCTGTGAGGTATGGCCACAGCAGGATATGGCCATATAGTCACGTTGATGGATGTACAAGCATGGGATCCTCAGCCACCACTGTACCAAGGTGCTGAACCATTTGCACAGACCCAGCAGCAAGTGTCTGCAGCTTCCCCTCCAGAAAGGCATGATTGTGCAAGAATATGTAGGCGGCAGACCACAATACTGGACACAGCTGCATTCGCCCTGTGTTCCCCAGGACATTACTGCAAGCAAATATGTATACCTGACAGTACTTGATGGCATAAAACATCACAGTGTAAAACAGTACATATGTCTGAATATCTCTGCCAACACCTAGATCATGCAGCAGAAGCAGCACAGACACAACTACCTACAGTAACTCACTATCCTTTGCCCATTTTGACCCCATATTGTCAACCAATCTACAGATATCCCACAGAAACAGGTTGCTAGCTGTAGGTGTAGAACACAAAAGCCTGTAATGGAGTATAACCTACCTGGAATGGATTCACACATTCAGTACAGAAGGTCATACTGGGCATGCTCCCACACTTAAAGAAACAAAGCCCATGTCTGACAACAAAATACTGAAAGGTCATACTGGGCATGCTCACACACTTAATGAAGCCCATGTCTGGCAACAACAGTGTACTATACATATCTGACAGTCACAGATGTTTGTACACACACTCCTCAGTACACACCAGTCATGCTTTGCACACACATTAGAAAGGAATATACACATATATCCAAGGACAACACACTATAATAGGCCAAAATTACACATATATAGATGTGTGGAAGTGAGTGACAGACAGTGACAATGAGCCTTCTATCATAAGGCCTGTCCCATCCAGCACACATCCAATTGGCTAAAACCACATGATGTGCAAATGTCAATCACTGTAGACATTTTCCTCTGGAATCCCACAGGACTATAGTGTCTGTGGTGCTTGTGCTAACCGTGTAACATGACTGTACAAGTCAGTAGTCATTTAGCAGTTGGATACACATACCTGTGGAATATAAACCTGTGTGTGCCTGAGTGTTGTGTGTCTGCTTCCAGATGAATGGGTATTGCCCATGCACACACACTGCACTCCCCACTGCCCTACTATGGCAAGCCTGCTGATGTTTTCACCTTGAAATGCACCTTTGGGGAAGGAATAGCCCTATAAACTCTGGGTGTGTGCTATAACTGCATAATGCTATACTGTGATGTACTAGGTAGGTGTTCTAATCCCAAACATGGCAAATGTATGTGTGTATGTTTGTCTGTGTAGGGATCAATGCTTTTGAGGCCATTCACACTCACTACAATTTCAAATGCCCTACTTTGGCAGGGCTGAAAATGTCATTCATTTTGAAATACAACTTTGGGGAAAAAGTAGCCCAGTAATCTCTGTGGTGTGTCCTATAACTTCATAATGCTGCAGTGTGATGTACTAGTTAGGTAGGAGTTGCATTCCCAGACATGGCAACTGTGTGTGTGTGTGTGTGTGTGTGTGTGTGTGTGTGTGTGTGTGTGTGTGTGTGTGTGTGTGTGTGTGTGTGTGTGTGTGTGTGTGTGTGTGTGTGTGTGTGTGTGTGTGTGTGTGTGTGTGTGTGTGTGTGTGTGTGTGTGCGTGTGCATTTATCTGTGTAGGGATCAATGCTTTTGAGGCCATACACAGTCACTACAAATTCCATCGCCCTACTTTGGCAAGCCTGCTGATGTCATTCACTTTGAAATACACCTTTGGGGAAAAACTAGCCTAGTAAGCTCTGTGGCATGTGCTATAACTGCATAATGCTGTAGTGTGATGTACTAGTTATGTAGGAGTTCTAATCCCAGATATGGCAACCGTGAGACTTTGTGTGTATGTCATACGTACCATGTGTGGAGGTAGCTGCGAGTGTGTAACAACAGGACTCATTGTAGAGCAGGTTTTGCAAATTTCTTATATGGTGGGCCTATTATATGTCTCAATGTCTACCGTACAAGAATGACAGATATCAAACAACAGAGAGACTGGGGTAGACAATCCATACCCCTACATGTGACATCATGGCTTGGGGAACAATATAGGCAACCCTTGTATTACCCAGAGAACACTCTCCACCCATGTCTCATACACAAATACAATTGGCTAGGCAATAACCACTATGTTGGTAGTTCCCTGCATATTGCCCACATATATTAACCATGGTGTGATTACAGTGGACTACATAGGACATGGCACCCTGTCCCATCCCTACAATAGGCAAATCATTGCATACAGTGCTCCTTCGCTATGTTCCCCACTGGACGCTTGCAACAACTGTAGAGCCTGTAAATGTAACCCACAAAAGACATATCATGCCTTATACACATGCCCTGTATTGACAGATGCCATTGACGCCAGGGAATACCTGTATCATGCTGTCAATGTAGGTGCAGGGTCAACCTGGTGTCCATTGCCAGGTCTCACCACATGAGGTCAAGAATGGGACATCTGATAATAACAATCTGTCTACACAACCTGCCCCAGACACCCCAGGTACACTTCCACATGTCACAGATCATGCATGTGCGACGTGTGCACATCCCAGACACCATCCATGATATAGAATATAGAACACATACATGGCAAGCATTGCACAGCACTGGCCACCCACAATAGTAACCCAGATGACTGGGTGGTGAATACAATACCCATCTGACACTACACCCCTGAGCCACACTGCAGGCTATTGTCATGTGGCCTGATGCCAAGGTATACCCTTTACCTAGCCTTGTACAGCCTTCTGGCACAGTCAGCCACTACACACCTGTGAAGCAATGCACCCATGCATGTCAGTACTGGCAAACCTGTGTGTGTGTGTGTGTGTGTGTGTGTGTGTGTGTGTGTGTGTGTGTGTGTGTGTGTGTGTGTGTGTGTGTGTGTGTGGAGTACAATGATTTGGATGCCATTCACACATACCACACCTCCCATTGGCCTATTGAACCATGCCTTCTGATGTCAGACACCTTGACATACCCTTTGCCCACATATCATCCTGATAACCCCTGTGGTGCATGTGATACCTACATATTACTGTATTGCGGAAAACTAGATATTTAGGGAGTCTAATCCTGACCCCTTCCAACTGTGATAATGTGTGTGAGTCCCTAAAAGAGTGTGGCTGTGTCGACTTTGACACCTGTTGTTGTGGACAGGCACGTGTACAACACCTACCTTATCCCTCCTTTATCACTGTTGCTGATGTCACTCACCATCAAATAGACCTTTGGACAACACCCTAGCATGTAAGCTCTGCGGCGCATGCAATAACTACATTGACATGTGATACCAATACATAGTCAGGCAGGGGTTTGAAACCCCATACTTGGTAAGTGTGTGACACAAACATGCTTAGGTTTTACTCTCCCACCCCCTCCCTGTCTTACTTTGTCTGTGTCTGTCTCTCTCACTCCCTCTCTGGTGGATGTGGAGAAGTACACCTGCTTTGCTTAGGCAGCAGCTTGTGTTTTATAAGTGATGCTCATGAATAGCTGATGACCTCTGCACAAATCGCAGTTCCCCACTGGTTGATTGCATGTGGAACAGCTGTGGTAACATTCCCATAGCCAAA
>NC_056725.1:483087301-483127301 GCF_019279795.1 Protopterus annectens | reverse complement strand
AATTGTTTAATACTATTCAATATGTGGACTGACAGATATATTGGAAAAATAACAACTGCTTTCACAGCTGTCATGGCGTAATGGGTAACTATTGTGACTGTAGTGTACAGAGTCTTGGGTTCAATACCTGCAAGGGTTGTTTAGTTAGTTGCTGGGAAGAACAAGGGCGGTTGGATACAGAGTGAATAAGGCACTTTTAAGCAGTTGTATGCAGGTTTGCACAGGTTTGCGCGAAGTTAACCACTGCTAACTTCTGGATTCAGTTTCTTATACTCAGCTTCTAAATTGCTTAATCTGTGTAGGCATTGCTTTCTCCTGCACAAACAAACTTAACCCCACTTACTGCTGCTTAAAAGTGCTTACTTTCGCTTACCCCCATGCTAATTTCTTTAAAAGAAATTAAAACGGGTTGATAGGAAAGTGGTGAAAAGGGGACACAAACAGGGAAAGACAGTAGGGAAAATAGCTAGGAATGTGCAGGACGCGTGTAGGAAAGGTCCATAATTGCATATTTCTTCTACAGCAACAGCTGTGCGTATACAATGATTTGGAGGTAGACTTTGACACTCATTCCCCTGAGAAAGGGGTGAGGACAACAATAATATGTTGTGAAGCCAATTAGACCAGATTACGTGTCCAGTGGACACGTGTGAAATGGACAGCTATGTATGGGGTGAGATTTTTTTGGGGGGAACGGATTGCCCTATTTTTTTAAGGTGAGAGAGGGATGTTGGAAAGGGATAGTAGATATTTTTCTGGAGGTAGGTTGGGTAGGATAACAGACAAGACAGCATACAGGGCGGTATATGACACGTTGGGGATAAACACCTTGGATGGGGAGGGGGTGTTTGGAAGCTGGAAGCCCATGAGCTCCCTAGTGGAAACAGTGGGATTGAGGTCTCCACCCATGAGCCGTCATCACTGCACCTTCACGGCCCCAAAGGTGGTTGTGCTGGGGGCTGTGTAGGAGGGGCAGGCTGACTTTCTAGTTGCGCCATGGGGCCCTCAGGCTGGCATAGCAGATCTCCAAACTCCCTGTGGAACTCACTATGCACCACGATCCCGGATCTGATGACAGGTGACAGTATCCTGTCAGCGCCTGCTCCCGGGGGGGTGAGCCCCATCCCCTGAGGCAGTTTCACCCAATGGTGGTGCAGGAAAGGTAGATGAGGTGTTCCTGGGGTGGCCATAGACGTGCTGTTGCCCGGTGCCACGGCCAGATGAGGTGAGAGAGGTGGGTCCGCTAGGACTGACCTTCCCAAATGTGCTATGGTGTTTCAATTTTACAACATATGCAGGTTAGTAATAGTCAACACATTCCAGGATTAGGTAAAAAGCATGCATAGATATTTCCATTAACCCGAAACACCAGATATGGAACAGTTGCATAGCAAACAGAACATGTGCATATATGGAACCACAGTGGCCATTACAACAGCATGCATGTCCATTAATGACAGCATGCCACCAATGTGGGAGTATTTCAACATGGCACATGCATAGAACAAATTTCAATATTTATCAAACAATAGGACATATGTCCCAACAGTAGATTTAATAGTGCACATACCGATTGAGTAGTGTATTTAATTTATTGTTGCAGATATGGTGGGGGGGAGGAATATGTCAATTAACAACTTGTATATCCCTGTTATTCTCACTACTTTCCTCATCAGTGCTGTGATCTGTACCTTACAGGTATTATTACATTACCCTGTGGCCTTAGTTTGGACAGTGTTATGGATGTAGACAGCTATATACATGAGCTGAGTTTTACCTGCAGTATATACCTCTTACCTGGTATACACGTGGAGGTATTGTTTGTTAACACTACCTGACTGTTTCTACACATATTCCCAGATTCCAGGTTGATGTTATGCACATACCTCTCCATCTCTTATTGCACACACTCTGGGCATGTCTTGACAACATGCAGGTGAAACTGGGACATATTTTGACTATTGCCCTCATAAACCTTTGATGAGTTGTACAATGGCAGGTTTGTTTTCATAGACATTTTCTAAATATTTACAGGCCTGACAGTTAGTTATATGACATTAAATGCTGCCTACATGTTAGAGATTATCACGCTGATATGCCAGGGGGACAGGGTAACAGCCAGCAGATATGAGCCAATTCTCTGGACATTCTGGACAGATCTGTACAGTCAAGGGGTATGATTCCGCATACAGCTTACTACCACTCCCAGGATTCAAACCATGTCTGTGTATGCTAAAATAACCAGTGTACTTCACAGTTGGGTGTGCTATATAGATATTTGCTGTGTATCTTTTCTCTGAGTTCTTTCTATAAGTCTCCTGTGGTTTTACAATCTGACCTTGTAATTCCAACACTCATACAGGGTTTCCTAGACAGTTTTATTATGTAGCACTGTGTGGATGACATTGATGAGTAATACCTTACTAGTCAGAGATACTGCAACATTAACACTGCCATACAATACCAGACTAAACAGTACCAGTCCAGGATTTCAATCTTTTATTTCCAGGCACAGTTTTCATATCTGACAGACCTGTGGAGGGAATGTTTGTTAACACTACCTGAATGTTGTCACACATATTACCAGATTCCACGTTATTATTATGCACATGCATCTCACTGCGCACACTCTGGTTATAGCTTCACAACACGGGGGTGGAGTTGGGACATACTTTGCTTATTACTCTCATAACACTTTGGTGAGTTGCTAGAGTGATGGGTTTGTTCTTATGGATATGTTCCTGACAGTTATGATGTCTGACAATCAGTTGTATGTCATTATTTGCTGCCGAAGCTTCTGGGATCATCCCACTGATTTGCCAGGGGGACAGGGTGACAGGCAGGGGGCTTACACCAATTATCTGGACTTTCTGACAATATCTGTACAGTTCTGGGGTATGATTCTGCATACAGCTTACTACCACTCCCAGGATTCGAACCATGGCTGTGTGTGCTAAAAGTTCAACACTTCACATCTCAGTTGAGTGTGCTATTTGGATTATGTTGTCTATCTTTTCACTGTTTTGTGTCTAAGTGTCTCTCAGTTGTACAATATGACCTCTTGTGATTACAACAGTCATTTACAGACATTCCTACACATTTTATTATGTAGCACAGTGTGGGTAACAGTGCTTAATGCAACAGTACTATTAAGAGATTGCAAGACTACATTGCCATATGATACAAGAGTAAACACATGCAGTCCAGCAGTTAGACCTTTATCATCAGGCTGTTAAACTTTTGTTTACATAGAACCTACATGAGACACTTCCTGCCATATTGTCTGGTTTATTCAGTACATGCCATACACAATACAGGTTTTATACTGGCAATTAACTTTCTACTACTTTTAGATTTATTTCTAATGACAGTACATGCAAGAGTATTTGTAACCTGCCTCACGACACAACCTCTGCAATCTACAGGCATGGGCTATCTGGTTCACAGCCTGCTCATCTGCCACTGTTAAAGACATAAGAGGAATAATTAGCCATACCTATCCATAATATACATGAGTTGGCAATTATTAAACAGGTAGTAGACTGATACTTACACACAGCTGGGAGATCACCCGTCCACCTAGCCTCTTGGATCCACTGATCCAAGAGCTCCCTCTTTCTCCACTTCAGGTCAGCATAGTGATGCCTGATCTGCTCACCAGTTCAAGGTATGCCAGTGGCATTGGTGAGGTCATGGGAGAGATGGTCCCAGACTTCCGCTTTATATTGGGAACCTTGGTACTGGCCCTGCAGCAGTCTCTGGTCATGGTCTTTAACAAGGAGTCCTGCTATGACTTTGAACTTCTGGATGCCCCAGCACTGCTCCTGGAAGTGCAATCCTTCTCCCATACTGGTCAAAGTGCCTACAGGAGGAAGCTGCAACCAGTTATGAGATGTATTCTCACCTGTGGGGTTTAAATAGGGTAGGTTTCCTACACTTTGCCGTGATTGGACGGTTTTGAAAATGCTAAGCTATGGGCAAACCTGCTTACCTAAGGTTGGCATTTCTTAAAGGGGTATACCAATGGGCAAACTGATTTAGTTGGCCTACACATTGTTTAGACCTAGTAAGCAGGACTGTGCAATGCGTAGCGTTGCTTAATTTTTAATTTGCACACTATTTGCTGTTTGGCATTGATTTATTATTCATTACATGTTATATATGTGTTTGGTATCCATGATTCATGTGTACAGACACTGTATGGGGTCCTTGTGTTTATTAGGTGATTTCAACACTTTATTACAATAACACCTCACATCTGGACTTAATGCGGTACTCCAGTTCACATATTTATGTTATGTAGTAGGTTATACAACATAAAACTGTATATAGATTTCTTTCACATGTTAAGTTTGATTTTCCTATAGTGAGAATCTGTTTGGTGATACCTTAGTCTTATGTATTACTGTGATGGCTTACTGGTTAACTACTATGACTGTCGTGTACAAGGTCCTGGGTTCAAGACCTGCAAGGGCTGTTTATTTTGTTGCTGAGCAGAACAGTGTCTGTTGGATACAGAGTGATTAAGGCACTTTTAAGAAATTGTAAGTGGGTTTGCTTGGGTTTACGTGATGGTAAGAAATGCTAACTTCTGGTTAAATATGCTTACAGAGGATTAGCTTCAATATAGCTGAACCTGTGTGCACATTGCTTAACCACATGCAAACAGGCTTAAACCTGCTTACTGCTGCTTAAATATGCTTACTCCCGCTTACTACTGCTTAATAGTGCTTACTCCCGCTTATCCCTACACTAATTTAGACAGAAATGTAACATGGTTCTTAGGAAGGTGGTGGATTTGGACACTCTATGGCTTTATCATTCATTACTCATTATACCTTCAATTTGTATCCCTGATTCATGTGTCCATTACTATATGGGACACTTGTGTTTATCTGCGGATTTTACAACATTATTGCAATGGCACCTCACATCTGCATTTAATGCAGTACTCCAGTTCACAAATATATGTTATTTAGTAGGTTATACAACAAAAAATATTGTTCATAAAGTGATTTGACATGGAAAATGGAATTTACTGGAGTAAGAATCTAACTGGGAATGACTGCTCGTAAGGTGAATGCTCTGACAACTACACTATTGCAGTACTGCTTCATTTGTGTGTATCTTGCTATTTATCTTCTTGTGCCATTTAAGCTACAGTATGAGTAGCTAAGCAATGGGCAAACCTGCACACCTACAGTTAAATTTGATCTGTTTGATAAAAAAAGGTGTTTATATTATTATATTTTAAATATTGTTCTTATAAACATGGGGTGTTGCTAAGGTAATGTGATTTGTTCTTATCTACATTTTCTGACTAATTTGAAGTCTGACAGTTGTATGTTTGCCATTATTTCAGACATCATTGATGAGATCATCCCAGTGATTTGGCAGGGTAAATAAGGGACAGGCCAGCTGTATTTGCCACATATCTGGGCATTCTGCATTTATCTATGCTGTTGGGGGTATGCAACCCATAGTATTGGATTAGAATTGTAATGTAAAATCTTCATGTGTTAGCTTTGTCCATTCAGGTGAATAGGCCTTCTTAGTGTAAGTGGTCTTCAGCCTGTAAGCCAGTAATGGTACAGTAGGCAGTAGGTGGTAGTAATGCCAGTAACAAGCAGTAGCATTCTTAACATGTTGCTGTAGTCAGTCAATGCCCTCACACATGTGCGGTCTTTTTTTTATGGACCTCAGGATGTAAGGGATGGCTGAAATCCCTATGCACAGCATGCCAGCCCTATTTTCAGATATGATTATGCATACATGGAATGTTCCTAGTTTATCACGTATGCACAACTTTAGTGATGTCTAACTTCACTGGCTAAATACCCTGTGAGCGGTCTCACTCATTGTAGTTGCCAAATGACAGTTCTTGACTGTGGGGGTGTGTATATTGTGAGTGCTCTGCTCTCAGACACGCCCCCCCTGCACTCGTCCATACTCCATGTCCATTTTAGAGCTGAGGCTATGCATGGTGCACTGCCATGCTGCTCCTAAACGATCACTTCCGTGCAGGAATAAGCTATTCCTGCTTGGAACCTTACTGAATCCCAGGGATAATCTTTTATGTCAGACAGTGATTAAAAAATGTCCACAGTGGAGTATCCACATTTGCTTAACACAAATGCACAAACGTCCTGCAAAGCCAGACTAATGACTATTCAACTTGATCATGACAGCATGGTCAGCCATCATTCATAGACCCCGTGTTTACTACATACATCTCAGATGTCTGATTTTGGTAAATAGATAATTATGAACACAATAATTAATGTATTTCAAAATTGTTTATATACCAATACAAAGTAGTCCAAGTATTCCAACTAATTTCACACAAATGCACAGTATTTCTACAAAGCCCAACTGTTTAAACTGAACAAATGGCAAGAGTGTAAGTCACTCTTATCCACAGATAGACTCTCTCCCCACACAGTAGTCATAGACTCTTTGCTGTGTGCATGACTTATCTGTTTGTTACAAAAAATAACATATATCCACCTCTTAGTGCAAGAATCTGATAAGAAGTAAAAAAACAATGAAGGACAAAGCCCCAATATCAGGAACACATTTTAAATACTGCTCTTATGTACTTAAAGTGTTGTTAGAACAACATATTTTTGTATTCTATTGCATTTTCTGATGGATACAAAGTCCAAAACACAAATGTCTGGCATACTGACTGCAGTCATCAGAAATCTGGCAGAAAACCAAATATTTTATAAGGAGTGAACCAAAAAGGTTCACACACAATAGTAACTACAATCCTCAATTATTTGCCAGGAAAACATAATTTTTACAAGAAATTGACAAAAATGATAAGGTAAAATTGAAGATTCTCTGAAATCTGGGACCATTTCCTTACCTGCAGTCCATCTATCCTTCCCAAATTCCTATCACCATTATTCAAAGCTTCCCAACAATGCATATCATCATTCTCATCTTTTCCCACTGACTCAGTCATTGTGAGGCATGTAGTGCACATGCTCAGACATAGCACATTTGGGTGGCTGCATCTGTTGTTTGTGTATGTGCATGTACTGCACATGTACAAAGAGCAGATGCAGTCACCCAAATATGAGTACGCCTTGTGGCATTTAAAAACATCATTAAAAAAGCTTACAGAATTAAAGGCCGCTACATTCATCACATAAGCTAGCAGTGCTGAACTTAATGCAATTATTTCAAATGATCAAAAGCCTTTTTGAGATAGATAAATGGTTTTCCCTACTGATATGGGACCGATGAAGTCATGGGTCCTGAGTGGTCACTCAAACCATCCCCTTTATAATGTACCACTGAGTGTAGCATATAGTTAACCATTGGCTAACTACATGAAAATGTAAATTCTGAGTTCTATTTAGAACACTGTGAACTATTAGTGATTTGGGTGAGTAATAATATAGAAGATTGATACATTATGAGGGTGTTTTCCCTGCTTTCTTAATTTTTCTTTTCAGGCTAGGAAATACAGTAAATATGTGATTATATTTAATAGAGTTTGACAAAAAAATCACTTATCAGAGGCTGCCAAACATGGTGAAGTACTAATTGTGTTGTTAGCAGCCATAGTATGTTAAACATTTGAGTAAACACTGTATAGAAAGAAGTAAAGATGGTCTGACCTTTAAAGAGGGATAATTATTGACATGTATGAGAGATATTGTTAAACCATGTAACATATATATTTAAATTTATATATTTTGATCAGCCTGAATATTTTCATGTTACCCATGAGTTTAAGTGAATAAGGTATGCTATATTAGTTTTTGCAGGCACATATACCTGCTAATGCTGAGAGGTTCCTAAACAGGAAAGGTGCAGTAAGTAAATATTTGAATTAATAGGCAGTAAATGCAGTAATATAATCTTACAACTTGTATGAGATGTCAAACCATGTGCTGAAAAGAAATCACATTATTAGCAACTAAGTAACATTAATAGTTGATTAAATATGTACACATTATCAATAACCCACAACTGGGTGTTAGTAACAAAGGATTTACACATGGTTGGTGTAGTTTTATCATAAGGGCAAATCACATTCAGCAATGGATTATTGCTATTATACAATGACATTACTTAGGAAAAAATGTATTTCTTCAAAATAATGTCATTGTCTAAACGAACTTTATTAATCTTCTGTTGTTTCCTGGTAGTTTGTGGCACCACGGATGTGTACTGCTCATGTGCACAAGCAAAGTACATTGACATTTCTGTCCACTTTTTTAACATACAAAGAAGTCCCAAATTAGTGTCTTCTGCGCAGATCCTGCATTATCATTTCTGCCCAGGTGCTGTGGAATGGGGAGAGTTGCCTTCTGAACAAAATCTACATTGACAGTCATGATTTTTTTAAATCTTTCATTCTATTATTCCATTATTTGCTCCATGAAACAATTTAGTTGTATGGCGCTTAGAAATGATGCAATAATTAAGGTTAATTAGTTCTTACATAGATAATAAAAGTTAATAAAACTACCTAAACTATTTAATATTTTAGCCATTCCTAATTAATGACCAATATAATATATATACAACAACACTGTAAAATAATAATACATATTATGATATAAAATATATGATTAAGACATAAAAACACAAGGAGACTTAGTTAACATGAAAATAAAAATAAAAATAAATATAAACAGGAGGCCCAGTTGTCAGGGTACCACCTACAAAATAACTAAACTGGGCTAGTTAAAACTCATTAATGGTTCAAAGATCTAGCTCTTAAGAATGGTTTCAGTGACACTCTATTGTTCAAGGCAGGATACTTATCTGATTGTAATTTTAAAATCCATTTCAAAATTACAAAATTACAATCAGATAAGTATCTTGTTACAGTTGTAATGTTCTATTATGGTCTGATGAAGCAGAGTTTTTATCAGTGAAAGCGCTTACCACTCTTTCTTTGTGTTTTCATTAAATATTGTTGTGTTCAGCTGTGCCTGGAACCTGTGCTGCTTTTTTGGACATTTTATTTTTTACAGTTGGTTCCTGTATCAAGAGTGAGGTTTGTTTGCATTATAATACAGAAAGTTCCCTAGTATAGACATTGTATCTCCCTGCTACATTGACACTGAAAGCGAATATCATAAAGTAATTTAATTTCAGTTATTTTTCTGATGTTTTGCTGGACTGAAGTTAATCTTCTGTGTTCCAGTTTCCACTGTTAAAATATATACATTTAAACAGTTACAATAGTGCATGTACATTTCTGTTCTATTCCAGTAGGGCATGCTGTGGTCACATTTTAAGCACAAGCACTTCATAAAATATCTATTCAATACACATGTCTGTACAAACCTAGTTTGATATATACATGACCATTCTAATACATTTGTATCCCAAGCATCTTATACAAATCATTTTGACATTTACAAATGACATATAATTCTTTACAAAATTCCAGATAGCTGGGCTGGCAGTATCTCCTTCCATCAAAGCCAATACAGAAGAAATTCCAAAAAGCCAACAACTCGTTGGAATACACACGGCAAAACAACACTTTAATACAAAATAGTAAAAATATAAAACATGTGAGTGCTTTAACAGAGTCTATATCTCTGGCTTTATATCCCCTTTCAATAAATTCATGTTTTAACAGGGTAAGTGTCTGCGACAAACTATCATCATCATTATATAGCCTCATGCATCTAACTATCTGTCCTTTGATCACATTGGTTTTAGTGTAGTTTGGATACATACTACTACTATGTAGAACATTGTTCTTTCTAATGGGTTTCCGGTATATGGAGGTATGAACATAATTGAGTGTATCTCTTGTAACTTTTACATCTAGAAACTCTATTTCCCTATTTGAGTATTTGTATGTGAAATTCAAAAAGGGGGTGATGGTATTAATGAAATTTAGAAATTGCAGCAAATTATCTTCGTTATCACGCCACAACAGAAAAATATCATCAACAAAACGTTTGTACCATATAATAGACTTAGCAAAAACGTTACCTGTCAAAATATTCTCAGTTTTCCATTGTACAAGTGCTAGGCTGGCGTAGCTATTGGCACAAGCAGTGCCCATAGCCACACCAACCTTCTGTATATAAAACTTGTCGCCAGACACAAAGATATTATTTTCTAGGATGATCTCAAGTAAGGTACAAATAAGTTGAATTTTGGTATTTTCTATCCCTTTTCTATTAAGTAGTTCCCTTACATTATCTATTGCCCCAAGAATGGGGAATAACTGTGAAAAGGGACTCTACATCAAGAGTACCAAGCCAACATTGGTCATCTATAGCCACCAAATGTGCACTAAAGTCTCTCAAAAAATCTTTAGTGTCCAATAAGACAGTAGTACATTCCTTAAGTACAGGATGCAGGTTTTTCTCAACATATATTGACAGTGGTTCTGTTGCCCACCCCCGACTAGATACTATAGGTCGTATGGGTGGGCTTTCTATGTTTTTATGGACTTTTGGTAGACCATACATAATTGGAGTCACTGGGTAGTCTATATTGAAATATTCAAAATGTGGCTCAGAAATCATGCCTGTTATTAACATATCAAACAAAAAAAATTGCAGTCTACCTGTAGTGGCTTTAACATGTGTTGCAAAACTCTCACAATAAGTATCAGTGTTACTTAACTGTACTAACATACTTGCAATATATTTGTCTCTATCTAAAATAACAATTCCTCCACCTTTATCTGCTGGGCGTATTTCAACACTTTTAAAGCATTTTAAGTCATTTAACACTTGCTGTTCACATTTAGATAAATTATAAAAAAACATTGGTAGCTTCATTACTAAGCACACTTCTTATTTGTTTTTCACACACATCGATGAATAAACCAATCCCAGAATTACTGGGAGGAACAAAAGTACTAGGTTTTTTAAAAACATTATATTCATTTGGTCCCACCTTGAAAAATAGTTTTTAAAGTCAGTGTCCTGCCAAATAGTTTCAGTTCTTTTAGCACAAACTGCTTTAAAAGTGTTGAAATATGCCCAGCAGATAAAGGTGGAGGAATTGTTATTTTAGATAGAGACAAATATATTTTAAGTATGTTAGTACATTTAAGTAACACTGATACTTATTGTGAGATTTCTGCAACTCATTTTAAAGCCATTACAGATAGACTGCAAGTTTTTTTGTTTGATATGTTAATAACAGCCATGATTTCTGAGACACTTTTTGAATATTTCAGTATAGATTACCCAGTGACTCCAATTATGTATGGTCTACCAAAAGTCTATAAAAACATAGAAAGCCCACCCATGCGACCTATAGTATCTAGTCGGGGGTGGGCAACAGAACCATTGTCAATATATGTTGAGAAAAACCTGCATCCTGTACTTAAGGAATGTACTACTGTCTTATTGGACACTAAAGATTTTTTGAGAGACCTTAGTGCACATTTGGTGGGTATAGATGACCAATGTTGGCTTGGTACTCTTGATGTAGAGTCCCTTTTCACAGTTATTCCCCATTCTTGGGGCATAGATAATGTAAGGGAACTACTTAATAGAAAAGGGATAGAAAATACCAAAATTCGACTTGTTTTACTTATTTACTTGAGATCATCCTAGAAAATAATATCTTTGTGTTTGGCGACAAGTTTTATATACAGAAGGTTGGCGTGGCTATGGGCACTGCTTGTGCCAATAGCTACGCCAACCTAGCACTTGTACAATGGGAAACTGAGAATATTTTGACAGGTAACATTTTTGTTAAGTCTATTATATGGTACAAATGTTTTGTTGACAATATTTTTCTGCTGTGGCATGATAATGAAGATAATTTGCAGCAATTTCTAAATTTCATTAATACCATTACCCCCTTTTTGAATTTCACATACAAATACTCAAATAGAGAAATAGAGTTTCTAGATGTAAAAGTTACAAGAGATACACTCAGTTATGTTCATACCTCCATGTACTGGAAACCCATTAGAAAGAATAATGTTCTACATAGTAGTAGTATGCATCCTAACTACACTAAAACCAATGTGATCAAAGGACAGATAGTTAGATGCATGAGGCTATATAATGATGATAATAGTTTGTCCCAGGCACTTACCCTGTTAAAACATGAATTTATTGAAAGGGGGTATAAAGCCAGAGATATAGACAAACAAATAAAAGTGGCTTGGAATGAGATAAGAGAGAGGTATAAGCCCTATTATGATAGGACAAGAACGAACCAGGATAACCAAAATAACTATACCACCAATACCACAGTAACTAGGAATCCAGAGAATGATGTATTACGTTTTCCATTAACATTTGCAAGTAACATCAGTACAGTCTGTGATATAATTAAAAATAATTGGAGCATATTGTTAAATGTGGATGAATTAGGTGATATAGGGGCTACACCAATGTTTACCTTCAAAAACAACATGTCATTAAAAAGACAGTTGTGCTATAAGAAGTTAGATGGAGACCACTATGCAAGGTCTGAAAGGCTAGGTACCTTTCCATGTAGGTGTACAGCCTGTCCCTTCATATTTGGAGGGGGGCAGTATACACACCCGACTAGAAAGTTCAGCATTGATACACGCTTTTATACAAACTGTTATAGTAAGAATGTTGTATACTTTGGTTTCTGTACAAAATGCCCAGCCTACTATGTAGGCAAAAACGAATCGGCTACTCAAATATTGAGTCCTAAAACATGTAAGGGACATTAAAAATAAAAAAGAGACAAGTGCGTTAGCGATGCATGTTATAAAGGAGGGAGCCACACACACCTTCAAGTTTCTAGTGTTACATATCATACAAGGTAATAAAAGAGGTGGGAACATGAACAACAAGACCGAAGCCTCAGAACAAGAATGGATAATTAGGCTTCAGGCTGCAGACCACCTGGACTAAACAGTAAGGTTTCACTGAAACCTTTTCTTAGGAACAGGGTTTTGAAACACTGATTATTATATCTGGTCACATCTTCTAATATTTGTACATATTTTTACAGTTTAACCACTATCTAATTTGATAGAGCATGTTTTTACAGTTTTTTACATATATTTTTAGTTCACTATTTATATGATTGATTGTTTATATAGTGTTTGTATAGTGTATGCCTTTAACTTTTATTTATTCAATCAAGATGCTGTTAACTGATTGGATATCACCTAGATGTATCATTATTTCAACAAGAGCAGCAGTTACTGTAGTATGTCTGAGGAATTAGAGAGGACTTTGTGAAAGCGCTCACATTTTATATTTTTACTATTTTGTATTAAAGTGTTGTTTTGCCATGCATATTCCAATGGGTTGTTGGCTTTTTGGAATATTATACTTTATCGTTGGTTACTTTATCCAAATTCAGGGGATCTGTGTTTGATAATACAGAAGAAATGCCTGTACTCATTTCCATTACCAATTCATGATTTACAATAAGAACGCTGATTGTTTTTTGTTTTTGTTTTTCCAATTTGCTTGTACATTTCAATACTATTTAGTTACTATTGTATAATATGGAAGTTAATTATTTAGATAAAATTATGAAAAGTTAATGATCTGTACTCTCCAAGGTAAAAAACACTGCATCAATGGGACCTCATAGAATATCAGGTTGACCTCTTAATATTATGAAACAAGACCTTGCAAGGCCTCTCCAAGCTCTATTCAGTCATAGCTTCCAAACAGGTTTCATGTCAAGCAAATGGAGGACTGCAATAGTTATCTCATTACACAAGAACTGGCTAATCCACAAATCCAGGAAGCTACTGACTCATAAGTCTGACTAGTCTTATGTGTAAGGCCATAGAAAGAATTATCATGGACATGATAAATATTGACATAGAAAACCTTCAGAGAATGGAGTAAACTCAATTTGGTTTCATCAAGTGAAGGTCACACCTACTCATCTTGGTAGACTTCTTCAAGAATGTCACCAAAGCAATGGATGAGGGCAAAACAGTGCATACTGCCTATCACAACATGGTGAAAACATTCAACACAATTTCCCAGCTCATTGAATTAGATATAAACCCCCAAGTCCCCTGCCAGTTAGCCAAATGGCACACATATAAGACCCAAGAAGTTAAGACAGGGGAGTCTATCTCCAAAAGAAGGCCAGTCACTATTAGAGCTCTTCAAGGCTCTGTACTGGAGCTGTTCCTGTTTGACATCTACTTATCAGAAGTCAAGATTAACATCAAAGGCCTCTGGCTGAACAAATCTGCAGACAACTGCAAATGAGGTGCATTCACGGTATCACCTCCAAGGCATAAACATTCTCCAAGAGGGCCTAGCATAGACTAATAACCAATGATGGAGCCACTGTCTTAAATTCAATGTTAAGAAGGAAATAATAGTATCCTTTAGTAAGACGGCTATCCCTGCAAACTGCTACATTAATACACATCTAAGAATGCATATAGACAGTGATTTGGCCTTTGACCATGTGTCTACAATAGTAAGAAAACCATGCCATGTTGTACGATGTATAAGCAAGGGAATGTCGTTCAGGTTGAAAGATGCCATTCCTCTTTTGTACTCTGCCTTCATAAGACCAGTCATCAAGAACAATGTAACCTTTGGCATGTACTTGACTTGGCATATGTAACAACTGGAGCAACTACAGAGTTCCTCACAAAAAAAGAATACATGTATTGAAAACAAGTCCTACGTGCACAGCTTCAAGGCATTTTCCTTATACTTAGTCTCCTACATACTTACTGCTGAGAGGTAACCTGTGCCTGACCTACAAAATCTCCTCTGATCCAGCTATAATAAACTTGTTACACATCTGAAATACAAAGAACTCCAGAAACTCCTAATCCAGAGACCTAAACCTAGACTGCAACTTAAATAGGACTCTGGGAGTCCAGGTATGTGTCTCAGTTGCTGCCTCTTCTCTGGAATAGGTTTCCCATTCATGTGAAGTGAAGTTCTTCCTGGCAGTTATTTAATCAAAACTTGGATCAGTGGATGAGGAATTGCAAGTTTACCCCATTGGCACTTATGTCTCTATTACAGAGAAAATGACTGTAAATGCTCAACTTCTCATATCCAAGTTTACCCCATATAGCTTAAGGGACCTTTCTAATATTTGTGAGAAGCATGGTCGGCTAGGTTTAAAAACTCCCATTAGGATCATTAGCTAAATATCTGATTGATTTATTTATTTTATTTTGCTTTTGTTTATTGTGTTTGTCCAACTGGGTTTTGTCAATAAATTTCCTTTCAATGGAGGTTCAGGAAGAAAAGCTGCAACATGGTATAAACATTTTTAAACAGACAGTCAGTAATATACATGAACAGACATTAAATAATATGCATTAAAAATTATACAACATTTTCTAATTAGATTAGATTCATAAGACTAAAAGGCAGCTATTACAGTATAAAAGATATATGTATTAGTGCAGGTTGAACATTGAGCATTTGAAGAGGTGTATTAATCAGTTTGTCAAACAAATAATAGATCATGTAAATAGTGCTTAGAAATTCAAGGAAATGGAGGTGATGGAAGAAAATAGGTAGGGCAGAAAATGTTAATATTGTAGTTAAGAGGTGGGACATAAAACATGTTCATCAATAATCATATATACGGCTATCATAAGGTTTATATTAGAAGTATAGACATGAGGGGTGAGTAGTATCACAAAGCTATGTGTATGGCTGTGAAATGCTAGTAACATTTTTCAGGTATTAGTGAAGACTGGTTGTTAGGTATAGGATTCTAAATGAAGATAAGAGTGGCATTTGTCCTGGTGATATATAGGAGCAGAGCAATTGCTTTCCTAGACAAAGTTTTAGTTGTCTTAAATGAGTTTGCATTCTGAATGGATTTCAGTGGTAATGGAATGTGGTTCCATAGCTTAGCTGTACTACTTGAATAGAGGGAGTCACCTGTGGTATTAGATGATTTTGTTATAGTGATTTTTCTTTGGAGTGTAAAATTCTATTGGGGAGTAGTGTTATATAAAATTGATAAGAGATGGGCAATTTTCTGGCTTATAGAGAAGTCTTTGTTCTGAGCTGATCAAGAACTAGGTGATGGGTTGGTCTATCCAGTTTAATTCTATGAGACTAGGCAGTGATGGGTTATATTCTTACACTTTACTGCAAATTTTGTAATTTTATTATAATATTGCTCAAGTGTGGATAGTTATGAGACTTGAAGGTTAGTGAAGACTGGGACAGCATAGAGGAGAGATGGCAGTAAGAAAGTAGAGGATATATGACTCCTGATGATGTTAGTGAGGTGGGTTATTACTCTGTTTAATGTATTTCTTTTAACCACATGTGATACATGTTGGCTGAATTTCAGCTGGTCATCTGTGAGGACACCTAGTCATTTTATGTGGTTTACTTGCTTAACCGTGGTGTTGTTGGCAGAGCAGATAGTGAATAGTGTTATTTTACTACTGATATCTTTTGGAGTAAAGAGCAGTATAATATTTATTTATTTATTTTTAGGGTATTGTATGAGTTATGAATTATTTACCCATATTTCAATTATTAAGGATTATTGTGAAGGTAGATTTGTCAGAGCAGATTAGGGTCAAGTCATCAGTGTATTTAACTAGGGTAGCATTTTTTTGTAGCAGTGTAAAGGCCATTGATGAATATGTTGAAAAGTATGGAGACTAGTATCGTCCCTTGTGGAACATGAATAGCTGCTGGCAAGAAGATGAAGAAAACATTTTTCCATTTCACTGCAATGTAGATTGGATATAATTAGTCTCATAGTTAAGAAAGGGTGGTGCGCCTTGTTGTAGGAATTTGAGGAGAAACAACTTATCTTAAAGAATAGTTAGGCAAACTATTAAAGAGACTAAGGGAATAATTAGGAAGCTCAAACCAGAGTATAGACTTAAAACAGTCTCTAAGACCAAAACTAGATACAAATCTTTCTTTAAATGTGCCAATGTGTAAGGAAGTTGCAAACCAGATACTCCTGGCAGTGACTGATATTCTCACTCCAACCGTCTAATCAATAAAAAAGGGTCCATTGCCACGAATATGAACTTTCTTACTGTCTCCATTACTGACTTGGATGATATAGGCATCTGGAGGCAATGTAGAAATTGCCAAAATGAAAAAATCAGTCACTCCAATGTACCGAAAAACGCATTTAGTATGCAAAGCTTTCAGGTAACATATAACCTTCCTCAGTGCTAACATTCTAAATATTACATTTTAAATAACAATTGCAATAACACACACAGCCAATTAAAATCAATCAATTAAAACAATCAGAAGACATTGAGGCAATACCAAGAAATATCTTAATGTTGCTTGCTTTAGCTTAAGTATAAGTTTCAGTGAAGCAGTTTGATTCAAACTAGGTGACCGATCAGCATCCAGCTGAAAAATCCATCTATACTCCTTAATTTTAAGTTTATTATTCAAATCCCCTTGTAATAGTTCTATGAACAGTGTCAATCACCCTAAACTTAAAACAATGTGAAGAGCCAGTTACCTGAAAGCTCTACATATTAAATACATTTTTCAGTACGTTGCAATGACTTATTTTTTAATTTGTCTGTTTTGCTTTATTAGTCACGCCTTTACTTTGTCTCTGGTTTATTTTAGTCTGTATTGTGTTTTTATGAGGGTCTGAGGTGTACTGTTTGTTTTATTCACATGGCCGTATTTCTTTATTAAAGATGTGTTCCAGTTTGAGTCAAATACTTTTGGCTTGGCAGAGCACTTTGCTAGATTTTATCAAGGATGTAAATGGTCTTTGTTCTCGAACTAATGATGGCCATAATATAAACGTCATGCAATCTCTGGTTTTGTTAGAATGAAAGGTGGAAAAGTTTAAAATATTGCAATGGCAACAATATAGTTTTCTTGCCTACTTGGATCTGGGAATTGTACCACAAGGACTCTGTGTCCTTAAGATGCCTTCTTAAGGAAATGCACATCCCATTTTATTGAAAAAGTGTCAAGAATTGAATCTAAAACTTTGTTTAGACTACATCCCCTGGATTCACTATCCTCCCATGCAGGACTAGCTTAGTCCTGTATGGAAGCAGCCATTTAGAAGAAGGACGGCAGTGTGCAATGCATATTATTGAAGGCGCGCTGCCTGAGCTCCTAAACAGACATGGAGCATGTACGAGTGCAGGGGGCATGTCTGAGAGCAGAGCTCTCAGAATATACACACCCCTGCGATGAAGAACAGCAGAGTATGAATAAGAATGAGTGAAACTGCTCATAGGTGTTCGCATACCCCCAGCAACACCCCCTCACGTTTACAACAGCAATAGTTAAAACATTAAATATAAAGAAGTTTTTTTTTATGAAACAGATTCAATTTAACCGTAGGTACGTGGGTTTGCCCATCACTTAGCTATGGTTAATGCAGCTTAAATGGCATAAGAGGATAAAAAGCAAAATATATGCAAATGAAGCAGTGCAGCAATAGTGTAGTGGGCAGAACATTCGCCCTACGAGCTGTCATTCCCAGTTCGAGTCCCACTCCAGTACAATCCATTTTCCATGTCAAATCACTGTATGATTAATTTATTTTGCTGCATAACCTATGATAACCATATATTTATAACATTTAAATATTTATAACATATATTTGTGAACTGGAGTACTGCATTAAAATGCCGATATGAGGTGTCATTGTCATAATGTTGCAAAGTCCACAGATAATCACAAGTGCCCCATATAGTATATGTACACGGGAATCAGGGATACAAATGCAAGGTAAAATGTGTAATGAATGATAAATCCATACAGTTTCCAAATCCAACACCTCCCCAAGAACCATTATACATTATTGTCTAAATTAGTGTGGTAGTAAGCAGGAGTAAGCACTAGTAAGCAAGTGTAAGCATAATTAAGCATTAATAAGCAGGAGTAGGCATATGTAAGCAGTGGTAAGTGGGTTTAAGCCCATTTGTGTGGGGGTAAGCAATGTGCACACAGGTTAAGCAACATTGAAGCTAACTCTGTGTAAGCATATTTAACTGGAAGTTAGCATTGCTTACCTTCTCGCAAACCCACTTACAACTGCTTAAAAGTTACTTAAGCACTCCGTATGTATTGGCTGCTGTTCTGGATAGATACAAAATAAACAGTCTTTGCAGGTCTTGAACCCAAGACCCTGTACATTATAGTCACAGTAGTTAACCACTAAGCCATCACAGCAATACATAAGATTGAGGTATCACCAAACAGATCCTCATTACAGGAAATCCAAACTGAACATGTGAAAGGAATCTATATATGTAGTTTTATGTTTTATAACCTACTGCGTAATATAAACATGTGAACTGGAGTACTGCATTAAGCCCAGATGTGAGGTGTCATTGTAATAAAGTGTTGAAATCCTCTAATAAACACAATGACACCATGCAGTGTACATACACATAAATCATGGATGCCAAACACAAAAATAATATGCAATGAATAATAAATCAATGCCACAATGCAAATATAATGCAACTTAAATATTAAGCAATGCTAAGCATTGCACAGCCCAGCTTAGTAGGTGTAAGCAATATGTAGGCCAGCTAACTCAGTCCAGCCAATGATATACTCCTTTAAGCAATGCCAACCTTAGGTAAGCAGGTTTGCCCATAGCTTAGCCTTTTCAAAACAGTCCAATCAAGGCAAAGGCCCTATTTAAACTGAACAGGCAGGAATACATCTCATAACTGGTTGTAGCTTCCTCTTGTAGGCACTATGTCAGGAATGGGAGAGGGTGTGCATTTTCAGGTGCAGTGCTGGGGCATCCAGGAGTCCAGAGTCATGGCAGGACTCCTTGTGAAAGACCATGACATGAGACTGCTGCAGGCTCAGTACCAGGGTTCCCAATACAAAGCAGAAGCCTGGGACTGTCTCACCTGTGACCTCACCAGTGCCATTGGCATACCCCGAACTGGTGAGCAGGTCAGTCATCACTATGCTGACTTGAAGCGGCATAAGGGAGATCAGTGGATCCAAGAGGTTAGGAGGACAGGGAAGGTCCCAGCTGTGTGTAAGTATCAGTCCACTACCTGTTTAATAATTGCCAGATCATGTATATTATGGATAGGTATGGCTAAATATTCCTCTTATGTCTTTCACAGGAGCAAGTGAGCGGGCTATGAACCAGGAGGCACATGGATGCAGATTGGAGTGAGAGCGACGTGAGGCAGGTTAGTAATACTCTTGTATGTTCTGTCATAGGAAATAAATTAAAAGTAGTAGTAAGTTAATTGCCTGTATAAAGCCTGTATTGTTAAGGCATGTACTGCACACATCAGAGAATATGGCAGGAAGAGTCTCATATAGGTTGTATGTAAATAAAAGCATAATAGCCTGACTATAAAGGTCTAACTGCTGGATTGCATGTCTTTACGCTGGTATCATATGGTAATGCAGATTTGCAATCACTTAATACGACTGTTGTATTAAGCATTGTTACCCACACTGTGCTACATAAATAAAATGTGCATGAATGTCTGTATATGACTGGTGTAATCCCAAGAGGTCATATAGTACAACTGAGAAAGACTTAGACAGAAAACAGTGAAAAGACAGACAACAAAATCCAAATAGCACACTCAACTGAGATGTGAACTGTTGCATTTATAGCACATACAGACATTTTGAATCCTGGGAATGGTAGTAGGCTGCATACAGAATCATACCCCATAACTGTACAGATATGTCCAGAATGTCCAGTAAATTGGCCCATACCTGCTGCCTGTCCTTTTGGTAAATCAGTGGTATGATCCCAGATGTTTAGGCAGCAAACAAAAAATACAACTGATTGTCAGACATCTATAAGAACAAACCTGTCACTCCAGCAACTCCCCAAAATGTTATGAGAGTAATAAGCCAAGCATGCCCCATCTACACCCCCATGTTGTCAAGCTGTGACCAGAGTGTGTACAGTAACATAGTGAGATGTATGTGCATAATACTAATGTGGAGTCTGGTAATTTGTGTGTGGCAACATTCAGATAGTGCTAACAAACATTGCCCCCACAGGTCTGTTAGATACAAACACTGTGCCTAGAAATAAAAGATTGATACCCTGTACTGGTACTGTCTACTCTGGTATTGTATGAGATTGTTAGTGTTGCAGTTGCTCTGAATAATAAGGTATTACTCATCACTGTCACCCACACTGCACTACATAATATAACTGTCTAGGAAATCCTGTATAAGAGTGTTGTAATACAAGGTCAGAATGTAAAACCACAGGAGAATTATAGACAGAAATCAGACAAGAGATACACAGCAATATCTATATAGCACACACAACTGTGATGGGCAGTGTTTTATTTTTAGCAGACAAAATTATGGTCCGAATCCTGGGAGTGGTAGTAAGCTGTATGCAGAATCATACCCTACAAGTGTACAGAATGTCCAGAATGTCCAGTTAATTGCCTCATATCTGCCGTCTGTTACCCTGTCCCCCAGGCATATCTGTGTGTTAATCTCTGACATGTAGGCAGCATGTCATGTCATATAACTGACTGTCAGGCCTGTACATATTTGCAAAATGTCAATGGAAACAAACCTGTCATTGTACAATTCACTAAAGGTTTAAGAGGGCAATAGTCGAAATATGTCCCGGTTCACCTGCATGTGGTCAAGACATTCCCAGAGTCTGTGCAAAAAGAGATGGACAGGTATGTGCATAACATCAACCTGGAATCTGGGAGTATGTGTAGAAACAGTTAACAAACAATTCCTCCACAGGTATACCAGGTAAGAGGTGTATACTGCAGGTAAAACTAGTTCATGTATATAGTTGTCGACAGCCATGCCACTGTCCAAACTAAGGCAATAGGGTAGTGTACTAATACTTGTAAGGTGCAGATAACAGCACTGACTAGGAAAGTAATGCGGACTACAGGAATATACTAGTTGTTAATTGACATCCCCCCCCCCACCATATCTGCAAAAATAAACTAATACACAACTCAGTTGGTATGTGCTGACTTAACTCTAATGTTGGGACATATGTCCTATTGTTTGATAATTATTTAAATCTGTTTCTATGCATGTGCTATGTTGAAATACTCCCACATTGGTGGCATGGTGCCATCAATGAACCAGCATGCTGTTGTAATTATCACTGTGGTCCCATATATGCATGTGTTCTGTTTGCTATGCAACTGTTCCATATCTGGTGTTTGGGTTAATGGGAATATCTATGCATGCTGTTATACCTAATCCAGGAATGTGTTGACTATTAATAACCCACATATGTTGATTAAACTTAAACACCATAACACGTATGGGAATGCAGGTCCCACCAGACCCACCTGTCCCACCTCAGCTGACTGTGGCACTGGGAACCAGAACATCTGGGGCCCAACCTGGGACCTCCTCGTCCATTGGTCCTGCACCACCTTCAGGTGGAAACACCTCAGGGGATGGGGCTTGCCCACCCCCTGGGAGTGGGCTCAGACAGGAACCTGTCACCCACCACCAGATCTGGATCATGGTGTGTAGCAAGCTCCACAAGGGAGGTCAGAGATCTGCTATGCCAGCTTGAGGGCCATGTGTCATGACTAGAGAGTTGGCCTGGATATCCTACTCAGTCCACAGTACAGCCAACTTCAGGGCTGTGAAGGTGCAGTGGTGACTGCCCATGGGTGGGGACCTCAGTCCGACTATATCCACTAGGGGGCTCATGGGCTTCCAGTTTCCCAACACCCCCACCCATCAAGGTGTTTACCACCCATGTGTCATATGCCCCCCTTGTATGCATTTAAAAGAAGAAAATAACACACAAAGTACAGAATTTAAACCAAAATAGGCAGAGGGCTTCACCCCCCACACCCCCTAACTATATATATACCAACTCCAGGGTCGCTCTACATTGGGGAAGGGGACAAATCCCTATTTTTTGCCGTAAAGTGTACTGAAGTACTAGTTGTCAGTCAAATGGGCTGTCGATCAAAGGAAGGTAACCCGTGTAGACATATATTGCTGTGTATATGTATATATTTGAGTGTTTTTATATATATATATATATATATATATATATATATATATATATATATATAAATATGTGTATATCTATATATATATATATATATATATATATATATATGTGTGTGTGTGTGTGTGTGTGTATACATATATATATATATATATATATATATATATATATATATATATATATATATATATATCCATATGTGTATGTAGATATGTATATGTATATGTGTATACATCTATATAGATATATGGATAAATATTTATATATATGTTTACCATATGTCCAGAACATGGAGTGGAGTCCTACCTCAGCACCAATAGTCCCAACCTCTTAGTGCAAGGAAATGTCATGTGTGTATTGCAGGTATATATGTAGACTGTTGCTACTGTTATAGGGGTTGTCGTAACAGACATGTTGTGTGTGGGAGGTCACATCTGCTTTTGACATGTGGGCCATTGGCTACTGACAGACATCCTAAGGACATCATAGTACAGTACCACTGCTAACACAGTAATGATCCTGTGGACTGCAGCAGAGATATGACCAGATATATGTGGACAGTTTGGCACTCTGTGGTCAGTCCAGAGATGTACACATATCCCCTTCATGCGAGACATGTGGACCATGCCTCCCAATGTAGATATTAATAGCCATGTACATGGTTATATCACATAAATACTGGACTACATATGCCCACACAGTTTATGCATGCACACATGCCAGTCTGTCCTGACACTTAATACCTGGTGATGCAGAGGTCACATGGCCACATACTACACAGTAGTTCGTGACATACATCTGTACAGAATCCCACTGCTTTGTCAGAAATACACAACAGTTATGGTGGCTTGGCAGCAGTATGTCTTGCAAATTATTGGACATAACAGCACACTGGGTCATTACACTAGGCTGCTAGGCATGTCACAAAGCACTGTGCAAACTACAGGCAGACTGCCACAACACTGGACTGCATTTTGTATAGGGGAATACACATGTAACTGTGATTATAGCAGGCTCTAAATGCATGTCACAGCACAGAGTAATAGAAACCTGTGAGAAAGTGCATACCCACAATCAATGTAAGCACAGCCACCGCCACATATGGTACACAAGCTTAATATGACACTATATTTACTGTCTGATAAACACCATTCTCATATGTGCCACTCATACACTAATCCTACATACACTGGGTCATGACACAGTGTGGTCCAATGGCTGTCTGTGGTATGGGACACGTGTGTGTGTCTGGCCCTACTGACATGCGAGCCAATAGGGTACCATACACTGCAGTAGCATGTAACATCAGATAGACCAAGATCAAGAACAATGGCATCTACCACAGTCTGTGCACAGCCCAAGGTACGTATGCACAATACACATACTGTCGACAATCACCCTAAGTACACAGACCCCAGTACTGTACACACAATCACAGAATGCCCAAGTTATGTCCTCAGAAACAACCCCTACTATACATAACATGTCTAGCAGTCTGATATCTGACTGGCTTGTTATAAGGTATGATGTCAATAAATAATGGTGTACAGAACATATGTACCTCTTACTGCATGACATATGTACAAAGGTTGACAGACTTGTGCCTGGAGCTATGAAGACTGGCCCAATATTGGCATGTTGCTGTGATAACCTCATACATTTACTGTCGTACCAGGGTTTGTTGTGACATATGCCCTGTGAGGGTAATGAAGTCAGTCACTCTCATGGCTGTCACAATATACTGACTGCAGTCCTCACAGTATGCTTTTGCAGTTCTCAAATAGGTGTTCTGTGAGTAACACAAGAAACAAAAGGCTCCACACACTGCCCAGTCTGCAGATGACCCTACAGATGGGATTTTCTTCAAAACATAACACTGTCATGACAGCTATTAAAACATGTAGAACAGCCATATCCACACACACCCTGTTAAACCGACATTACTCCAAATGCAGGATAGCAACACTTACATTCTGTAGTCATGTCTGGCACATCCCCCTCTTGTCTGTTGGCCTGATTCCACAGTGTATGTTGTTAGAGGTAAATCCCAAAACCATCTGTGATTCTGTTTGCCAAACAGCAGATCTAGGTCCTGCTCACAGCAAATGAAAAGGCCCAACACCAACATGATGTTCCTAGATATTGGAGTGTATTGCCATGCAATTGGCTATGGGAATGTTACTACAGCTATTCCACATGCAATCAGCTAGAGGAGGACTGCAATTCATGCAGAGGCCATCAGCTGATCATGAACATCACTTACAAAACACAAGCACAAGCAGGTGTACTTCTCCACATCCACCAGAGAGAGAGTGAAAGAGACAGACAGAGACAAAAGTCAGGGAGGGGGTGGGAGAGTAAAACCTAAGCAATTTTTTTGTCACACACCTACCAGTACAGGGTTTCAACCCCCTGACTGGCTATGTATTGCTATCACATGACTATGCATTTTTTGCATGCACCACATAGCTTACATGTTGGGGAGCTGTCCAAAGGTATATAAGATGGTGAATGACATCTGCAAGAGTGATATAGTAGTGATACAGTAGGTGTAGTACACATGTGTCAACGTCAACACAGCCGCACTCTCTCAGGGACTCACACACCTTGACACACTTGGCAGAGTCAGAAATAGACTTCCGAACTAGCTAGTTTGTCACAATACAGTAATGCAGAGGTATCACATGCACCACACTGGTTATCCGGAGGTTACATGGGAAAAGGATAGGTGAAGGTGCCTGACATCAGACAGCATGCTTCTGCAGGCCAATGGGAGTTGTAGTGAGTGTGAATGTGGTTGAAAGCATCATACACCACACACACAGATGCAGGGTGCCAGTACTGACATGCATGGGTGCATTGCTTCACAGGTGTGTAGTGGTTGACTGTGCCAAAAGGCTATACAAGGGTAGGGGAAGGGTATACCTTGGCCTCAGGCCACATGACAATGGTCTGCAATGTGGCTCAGGGGTGTAGTGTCTGGATTGGCCCACACTAGTGGGTATTGTGTTCACCATCCAGTCACCTGGGTTACTATTGTGTGTAGCCAGTGCTGTACAATGCTTGCCATGTATGTGTTCTATAGTCCATGACATGGGCAGTGTCTGGAATGTGCACATGTCCCACATGCATGTACAGTGACATGTGGAACTGTAACTGGGGTGTCTGGCCCATGTTGTATACACAGATTGTTATGATAAGATGTGCCAGTCCTGGCCTCATGTGGTGGGAACTGCTAATAGACACCAGGTTGACCCTACACCTACATTGATAGCATGATACAGGCATTCCCTGGTGTCAGTGGCATCTGTCTATACAGGGAATGTGTTTCAGGCATGGTATGTCCTTTGTGGGTCACATTTGATGGCATCACAGTTGTTGCAGGCATCCAGTGGGGAACATAGTGAAGGTGGTGCATCTGCAATTACATGCCTATTGTACTGATGGACAGGGTGACATGCCCTCTGTAGTCTACTGCAATCCCAGCATGGTTCCTATCTGTGGGCAATATGTCAGATACTACCAACATTGCAGTTGTTGCCTAGGCAAGTGTGTTTGTGTATGACACATGGGTTGAGAGTGTTCTCTGGGGTTGCTTACTTAGTTCACCAGGCCTTGATGTCACATGTAGGGGTACAGCCTCTTGGCTATTTGACATCTGTTACCCTTGCAAGGTGGACATTGTGACATATGATAGGGCCACCATATAAGAAATTTGCACAACCCCCTCCACAATGAGTCCAGTTGTTATACACTCACATCCACCTCCACACTTGATAAGAATGACAAAAACAGACACACACACTTGCCATGTCTGGGATTAGAACTCCTACCTCACTAGTTTATCACACTACAGCATTACACAGTTATATGATGCACCACAGAGATTACTGGCCTACTCTTTCCACAAAGGTGTATTTCACTGGGAATGACATCAGCAGGCTTGCTAAAGAAGGTCAATGGAGGTTGTAGTGACTGTGAATGGCTTCAAAAGCACTGCATCTAACACAGACAATCAAACACACACACACACCATGTCTGCGAATAGAACCCCTACCAAACTACTATATCACATTACTGCATTACGCTGTTACAGGACGCACCACAGGGATTATTACAGTACTCCTACCCCAAAGGTGCATTTCACTGGGAATGACATCAGCAGGCTTGCCAAAGTAGGTTAATGGAGGTTGTAGTGACTGTGAATGGCCTCAAAAGCATTGCACCCTACACAGGCAAACAAACACACACACAAACATCCACATTTGCCATGTTTGGGAATAGAACACCTACCACACTACTGTATCACACTACAGCATTACGCTGTTATAGGATGCATCACAGAGATTACTGGCGTACACCTTCCCCAAAGGTGTATTTAAAAATGAATGACATCAGCAGGCTGGCCAAAGTAGGCATTTGAATTGCAGTGAGTGTGACTAGCCTATACAGGCATTTCTTTCTACATAGACAGAGACACACACTTGCTATGTCTGGGATTAGAACTCCTCTCTAACTTGTTTATCACACTACAGTATTACAAAGTTATAGGATGTGCCACAGAGGTTACGGGGCTATTCCTTTCCCAAAGGTGTATTTCAAAGTGAATGACATCAGCAGGCTTGCCATAGTAGGGCATTTGAGTTGTAATGAGTCTGACTAGCCTAAAAAGCATTGAGCCCTACACAGGCAGAGATACACACTCACACAATTGCCATATCTGGGATTAGAACTCCTAGCTAACTATTTTATCACACTACAGCATTATGCATTTATAGGATGCGCTACAGAGATTACTAAGCTGCTTCTTTCCCAAAGGTGTATTTCAAAGTGAATGCCATCAGCAGGCTTGCCAAAGTAGGGCATTTGAGTTGTAGTGAGTGTGACTAGCCTAAAAAGCATTGATCCCTACACAGACACACACAATTGCCATGTCTGGGATAAAACTCTTATCTAACTAGTTTATCACACTACAGCATTATGCAGTTATAACACTTGCCACAGAGATTACTGGGCTATTCCTGCCCCAAAGTTTTATTTCACAGTGACTGACATCAGCAGGCTTGCCATAGTAGGGCCATGGGGAGGGCAGTGTGTGTGCAAGGGCCATAACTCATTCATCTAAAGATAGGCACACCACACTCAGGCACACACAGACTTATATTCCTCAGGTACGTGTATACAACTGCTAGATGACTACTGCTTTGTACAGTCATGTTGCACAGCTAGCACTGGCACCACAGAGTCTTTAATGCTGAGGGATACCAGTGGCTATTTTCTACGGTGAGTGACATTTACACATCATGTGGTGGTAGCCATTTGGCTGTATGCTGGGTGGGAAAGGCCTCATGATGGAAGGCTCTTTGTCACTGTCACTGTTCCACACATCTATGTATGTGTACTTTTGGCATATAATAGTGTGTTCCAACGAAAAAAATGTAAGTAATCACGCCCAACAGAGTGAATGCCTCCGTGCTTAAATAATAAATATGTAATTGCAAACTGTCCCAAGGTAATAAGCAACAGGAGGCAAAACACAGATATACAAATATATAAATTTAAAATAAAACCACTAAAATGAGGCAAAATAAAACAAAATATATGATGTTTAATTCGGTAAGTGCTTTCAAACTTCTTCTTCAGACCGTTAAAACAAGATTAAAAACAAATAACCATTTATATACTAGTCAGGTGGTATTAAACAGATTAATCAATTAACGCTTAAAGCCATACTGTTTTCTTGTGCAATATTGTATAATATATTTCTAAAATAAAATGAAAATATTTATGAAAACTTGATAATCTACTATAACTTTCATATATATTGACAGTAGTAACAGCCATCTTTATACATTCATACTAAACTTATAAAATACTACTATCATGTTCCATCTCTAAACGCTGTTGGCCACATTTTTTCTTTTGCTATTGCCATACACAGGTTGGAGTTATATTGAACCCATTTCCAACAGCAGGGATAAGACCTGAAAGGTACCTGTGGGAGGTGGTTGCGTGAGCTGGGTGCATATGTGCTATGGACACTACTTGCATTTGACTCACAGATATGCATGGGCCATTCCAGTTATGCTGGCTTGTGCAGGGACATCAGCTGTTTCTCAATACATCAGTCCTATCACCTTTGTGATCTGCAAGTGTTCAGCCAGATGACATTGGTATTCCCTACTACAAGCCCAGATAATGTTATTCATACCTACTATATGTACAATTCCAAGGGTGTGACCATTTCACAGTTACACATTATACACTGTATGTCTGGGGTACTTTTCCCTGTGTACTGCTTGTATATCTAGCCCAACAGTCATGCCATGTCCATCTTTCAGATGGTGACACATATTACCTCCATACATTTACAATGGCTTACTGATAGAATGTGTTATACTGGAAAGCATTGTCTTTGGCAATGCAGTTGTGAGGACTTGGCCCTATCATCGGCAGTAATGGGCAATGGCCACCAGGTCAAACCTCAACATGCATACATACTGATCACTCTCACACAATATGAAACACACATCAGCCTAACACACGCATACCTGCATATTGTACAAATGCTACAATTTATCCTGCTACCTTGGCCACCTCAGGTCATTTGTGCTCCACTGGTATTATACCTACACATATATGTTACTAAATGTCTACATTGGATTGGGGGGGGCACACCTGACTGTTACTACATTTCTTCACAGGACGGAGGGGAGGCACACATGACTGTTACAATGTGTCTACATCATATTATTTCTACATAGGACTGGGGGAGGCACACCTGGCTGTTACAATGTGTCAACATTGTATTGGGGGGGCACACCAGACTGTTACTACATTTCTAAATAGGATTGGAGGAGCACACCTGACTGTTTCTACATTTCTACATAGGATTGCAGGGGGGGCACACCTGGCTGTTACTACATTTCTACTTAGGATTGGGGAGCACACCTGACTGTTACAATGTGTCTACATCAGATTGGTGGGCACACCAGACTGTTATTACATTTCTACATAGGATTGGTGGTAGGGAACACCTGACTGTTTCTACATTTCGACATAGGATTAGGTGGGCACACCTGATTGTTTCTACATTTCTACACAGGATTGGGGGGGGGGCAGATCTGACTGTTTCTACATTTCTACATAAGATTGGGTTGGGCACATCTGACTGTTTCTACATTTCTACATAGGATTAGTGGGGGGGGCACACCTGACACTTGTACACATTTGCTATGACTGTACTGTTATGTCAGGTACTCCATTTCATTCTGTATTGTAACCTATCATGCTGACTAGAGGCATATCAGCGTACTACAGGTCTTAGGTTTGACTGACCTACATATCAGTTTCTGACTTCTTACCCTTCAGAACTAACATCCCACTGCCTGACCTGATGTAGTCTGTCTGTGTAGGCCTGGGGGGAGGTTACCCATAGCCATCATTCAGAGACCTTAGCACAGCCATTGTTTGTGTTTGTCTACACCTGTCTTGCTGGCTGAGAGTGTTGTTGGGTATGTGAATCTACCTGACTGGCATGTGTGTGTCATATGGACACACATGTGGCCCAGCACATTTCCTGCAGTGGGTTTTCTCACCATGTGTAGTGCTGGCTACTATGGTGACACCAGTATTTGTTACAGATTACATGCTGTCACTACAGGTGTCTACTATCTGCTGACATCCCATTCAGCCACCCGATTCCCTTGCATGTTCACATCCATACCATAGATACAAGTAACAACACATAGTACTCCATTCAGCAATTGGTAAGAAGAGTGACTTACTTTGGGGGTGTGCCAGTGTTGAGGATGGGGCTGGAGGGCTGCCTATGTTGGATGAACATAGTACACTCCATATACATGGTTGAAAACAGGTAGTGTCATGTTTGGCATCCATTTTACTGTATGTGCGAGTCAGAGAGAGGTGCCATTCCCTGGGTCCCTCCTGTGTCAGTGTATGTGTTATGCATTGCCTCTTTGCCAAGGCCAGGGCATACTGGGCACGCCTCCTTCTGCCTACTGGGGCAGGCTCAGGTTGTTCCTCCTCTGAGTCACTCTGTGCCTGTGCAGGCCTTTTCAATGGTGGGGGGGGCTGTGTGGCCCTGCCCCATGCTGTTCCTGCTGCAGCTGTTTCAGCAGGATCATATTGTGTAGCATGGCACATACGATGACAATTTGAGTACATGTAGCTGGGGAGTATTGAAAGGCTCCACCAGATGCGTGCAGGCACAGGAACCATGACTTGAGCATCCCAAACACATGCTCTATTATAATTTTGGTCTGTGGGTGTGCCTCATTATGAAGTTCTTGTCCGGGTGTGTGTGCATTTCTGATGGGTGTCATCAGCCATGGCTCCAGTGCGTAACCAGCATCTCACACTAGGTGACCATGAGGGATGTCCTCACTAGCAAATCTCTTGTACAGCTGCGTCAGATGCCAGATGTGGGAATCATGATAGCTTCCAGGGCAACCAGCATACACATTCATTATTATGCCCTAGAAATTGCACATGACCTGGCAGTTGATGGAAGGGAAGCCCTTGCAGTTGATGTAGACCATACCCCACTCACTGGGTGGTGCTTTGATGCATATGTGCGTGCAGTCTATAGCACCCACTACCTCAGGGAATTTTGCTATTTGGTGGAAGAGATACATATTGCTGTCCAATGCCTCACGGGTGTTGGGGAAGTATGCGTGCTCACCGGCATGTGCTGACATGGCATCCAGGAACTGGTGGAGTACCCTAGATGCTGATGCCTGTGAGAGCCCCATAATATCCCCAGCTGTCCTTTGAAAGATACCTGTGGCTAGTATTCTTAGGCCTACAGATACCGTGGTATCCACTGGGAGGGTTCCCCTCTGTTAGTTCTGTGTGTCTGGCATGGCCGGCATAGCTCAACAATTTGCTGTAGGAGGTCCCTGTTCACCCTATAGCACTCCACTATCTCCAGCTCATGTAGCCCTTGTTCCTGTTCCTGTACACTCTTTTCCGTCTCTTAACTATGGGTTGGTCGACAGCATTCTTATCTTCACCACCCTCAGCCTCTTCCACAGGTTGATGTATGATAGCTACTGCAGCCCCTATCATTTTGTTGTTTTTGTTTGTTAAAATGTCCTCGCTTGTATACACTGGTGGTGTAGCGTATTTGGGAAAAAACAGAGGGAAAGGTGTTTGCATAGTTTATAGTAGTGTTCCGGGCTGGGCTAGTCTGCTGTCTGTGTAATTGGCTGATTCGGATACATTTCACCTGTCAGCTATACTATTTCTGATTACATTCCTACTGCTGTTTTCCCTTCCCATTGCCTTCTTGTTTAAGCCCGGGGGAACACTATGCAAACACAGTGCTCAAATGTGCACAGAGCTGCTATTTCCTGGTTTACTTTTTTTTTTCGTTTAAAACCTGGTGCGCAGCATGCATACCCTCTTAGGCAATGTAAAGAGTGCTAGGCAGCCTCAGACACACCCCCTTACTTAGCTCTGCTAAGCTAAGGGCAAACCCGAGCCACAGGGCTCCAATCCGCTTACAGTATGCCTGACACACACCCCTATAGTGTAGCTAACTCCTAGGCTTGCACCAAGCTATTCATGCACTTACACTGTTGGGTGCTGACTAGCATTGAGGGGAAATCTGGGATTCAGTATCATTCCCATCATTTGCATAGGATTGCCTGCTGATGCATAGTTACAGGTCCCACACTGAGCCTCCCCCCTTAGCAACCACTGTTCACTGGCCATGTTGTCTTCTGCCTGCCATTAAGTATAATGGCAAAATAGTGATTTTTGGTTAGGATGCTTATTTCTAAACAGTCAAAATCGGCTAAAAAAATAAAAGTTATTTATTTATTTTTTTAACTGTTTTCCATGCCAATGGCCATATAGTTGGCCATTGGCATGTTTTACATGTTATATACACCCTTTATTTGGAGCTGTAATGGCTCCATTTTGTAGTTTGCAGAAATGTACTTGGTTACTAACCGAGTACATTTCTGCACACTACACTAGTCCTGCACGGCCGGCTTACAGCTTCCTGGATTGCAAATTCACCTCATTTCCATGGTTTTCACCTGCAAATGGGGTAATTTGCATACTGGAGCTGCATCCGTGCAGGAATAGTGCAGGAGCACTCATGTCCACCCCTGCAGCTTATTTCTGGATCGCACAGCAGCCTTATTGCCTCCTGAAGTTTCTGCGCTGTTCCTGCACACCGTGCAGGGCTTGCTGAATCTGGGGGATTCTCTTATGTATCAATATTTTACCAACAATGAATCTCAATTACAGAAGGAGATTAAATTGGAAAGCGATATTTCTTGCTCCCCTTGTTTTTCCTAATTATACCGTGGAATATAATAAACTCCTTGAGAGACTATCTAATTATAACAAGAAGCTTGAGGCCATTAAACTTCACAAATTGCATAGAGATAGCAATGATATTCATAATGGCCACATTTTTTCTTGGCTGAAGGGCAATAATCAGAGCAAAGTTGCTAAGGAAATTGGTAGTAAGACCTTTGTGGATACTGGCTCAATGCGTGCATTGGATGATTTGAGTATTCCTTTACATACTGTTGAACGAATTAATGTATTAGTGACTGAGTCTGTGCATTCTGCTGATGAAGTTACTAATCAGGAAACTGGTGCTGTGAAATCTGCTACTTTATTAGTTAATTCTAAGACTGTTTCCACCCCTGGTATTTCAATGACACAATTATTGGTTACCATTCAGCAGGCTCCACCATCTTCAGATTTGCAACAGTCTACAGAGGTATTTTGATTAAAATTACCAGAAGAGATAATACAGAAGGAACGGGCCACATCAAGAGGGTGTTTGCAATGGAGGAATAGAGGAAGGAGTCATAGTGGCCTTCAAACTCACAACAGGATACGCAAGTAGGTGCAGTAGACCACTGTGTGTTTAATTTATCTAACCTACAGTTAACATCATTTGACTTGTCCTTGCTACAGAAAGGTTTAAAGTTTGTACCAGCAGCATCTGACATGTTCACAAATGCACTCACTGATTTGAAACGTATTGTGCATAATTTACACTTGAAGCTAACTTTTGGTGAGTCTACCATTTTATCAAATAATAACTGTAAATGAACAAGCATCCTTCTTCAAGTTAGCCATCCTGAAATGAATGCTTTTTATAATGCTTGTGAAGCACAGATATGACATTTTTATGAACAAAATAAATTTAAATGTATTTTTAACTTGACACATGAACGAGAACCACTGCATGGACTAGAGACTAATGTTGATATTGTGTTGAAAGAGGCTGATAAGGGTGAGGCAATTGTTATTATTAATAAGGCTGACTAATTAACATCTGTGTATTTTGTTTTATATGACAAGAAAGCATTTAAATAAATAATTAGTAGTGAGGTTGATAAGCATATTAGTAATGTCAATATGTTGATTTATGTTATTTACAAATGATGCATGACATTACAATTGACATTTTTAGCTATTTTACCATTCCCTGTCCTGTATTCAGGAGTGGACCTAGGTCAACTGGTGCCCTAGGCAAAAGGGCTCCATGGCACCCCCACCACATTACCTGGTGCCCCCATCCTGGTCTACCTACACTAAATAAATACTGGAAAAGTGCCCCTGCTAGACTGGTGCCTTAGGCAGCCGCCTAGTTGGCCTATGCCTAAGGCCGGCTATGCCTGTATTACAGATTCTGTATGGTCTACCCAAGATCCACAAATCTTAAGAACCTCCCCCATGAGACCCATTGTCTCTGGGAGGGTTTGGTCCACTGAACCCTTATCTATGTATTTGCAGAATTATTTAAGTGTTTATCTCAAGCATGTTTAGAGTTATATTAGAGATACTGCTGACTTTTTAAAACAACTAAGTGCATGGTTTGAGGTTAGAAGTTGCACACATTTCTTAATGGTCGTACTTGATATAAAATCATTATTCACTGTAATATCAAATGATTATGGAGTATCATCTATTAGGGAATTTGCATGTTCTCCCTGCGGTTGGGTAGCATTCAAAAGACATGCATGTGTAAATGGGTATGCCTTCGTTGAAGGTTGGGCATTGAGCTGGCACCTCAGCATTTCGTAAAAATCTACTGCCAATCATTAACAGACCGGAGTTCAGCTGTGGTGACCCCCTACTGGGAAAAAGCCGAAAGACAAAGAAAAAGATCTATTAGGGAATTTTTATGTAAATATGGGCAGCTATCAGGTAGGCAGACTGAGACCATATGTGAATTGTTGGAAGTTGTTTTGGAAAACATTTTTATTTTTGATAATAAGTATTATCATCAAACTTCGGGGCTGGCAATGGGCACCACTATAGCTAATACTTATGCTACCTTGCTCTTAAGTGGATGGGAAAATGAGAGTATCCTTAATGGCTCTGAACGTTATGTGAATAGGGTAACTTTTTTAAAAGGTTTGTGGATGATCTTTTTAATTTGGGAAGTCTGAAACTCTAATGTGTGCTCATACTACCCCTGCCTACAAACCCAGTAATGGGTGGCTACAAACCTGCTCGTAAACCACAATGTGAAGGGGAACTGACCAGATATATGAGCCCTGACTCTGGGTAACCTGGGTGAATATGTACAGCTGAGAGGTATGGCCTTAGCAGGATATGGCCAGTCTGTTAAGTCAATATATGTACAAAAAGGGGATCTTCAGACACCATAGTACCAAGTTGCTGGACCATTTACACAGACCCATCAGCAAGTGTCTGTAGCTACTCCTCCAGAATGGCAAGAGTGTGCAAGAATGTGTAGGCTGTGGACCATAATACTGGACTCAGCTTCATTCATTTTGTATTTCCCAGTAAATAACTGTGAGCAAATAATTATATCTGTAAGTAGTTGATGACATAATACATCACAGTGTAAATAGTACATATGTCTGGATATCTCTACTAACACCAACCATGTAACACAAGCAGCACAGACAGCAATAGTTACAGTATCCACCCTATCAGTCGCCCATTGTGACTCCATATTGTCAACATATCTACAGATATCCTGCAGAAACAGGTTGCTAGCTGTATGTGTAGAACACCAAACCCAGGACTGCAGGACAACCCTACCTGGAATGGATTCACACACTCAATACACAAGGTCATACTGGGCATACTCTTACACTTAGAGAAATGAAGCCCCTGTCTGACAACACAGTGGACTGACTATACATATCTGTCATTCGCAGATGTCTGTGCATGCACACCAAATTGTACACCATTCTTGCTTCACACATGCATTGGATAGGAATACTCACACATATCCAAGGCCAACACACTATAATATGTCAAACACACACACACACACACACACACACACACACACACACACACACACACACACACACACACAGATGTGGGGAAAAGAGAGACAGACAGTGACAAAGAGAATTCCATTATGAGGCCTGCCCCACCCACTACACATCCAATTGGCCAATATCACATGATGTGCTGATGTCATTCACTTTACACATTCCTTTTGGTAGCCTTCAGCCCTATAGTGTGTATGGTGTTTGTGATAACTGTGTAACACAATAGTACAAATCAGTATTCATGTAGCATTTGTATACTCAGTCCTGTCAAATGTAAAGTTGTATGTGACTGAGTGTGTGTGTGTGTGTGTGTGTGTGTGTGTGTGTGTGTGTGTGTGTGTGTGTGTGTGTGTGTGTGTCCAGAGGAATGACTTATGGCCCATTCCACATACTGCACTTCCCAGTGCCCATGTTGGCACTCCTGCTGATGTCAGTCACCTTTAAATAAACCATCGGCCACATCTCCACCCTGTAAGCTCTGTGGCACTTGTGATAACTGTGTAATACTGTAGTGTAGCAAACTAGTTAGGTAGGAGTTCTAATTCTGGTCCTGGCAACTGTGATTGTGTATGTGTGTGTGTGTGTGTTTGTGTGTGTGTTTGTGTGTGTGTGTGTGTGTGTGTGTGTGTGTGTGTGTGTGTGTGTGTGTGTGTGTGTGTGTGTGCAGATGAATGATTTTGAGGCTATTCACGCCACTACATCTGCTATTGGCTTACTTTAGCACACCTGCTGACATCAGTCACCTTGAAATAACCTTTTGGCCAAATGTCAGACCTATAAACTCTGTGGCACCTGTGATAACTGCATAATTCTGTAATGTAGCAAACTAGTTAGATAGGAGTTCTAATCCTGGTCCAGTCAACTGTAATAATGTGTGTGTGGAAATGAATGATGTTGAGGCCATTTACACTACTACACCTGCCATTAGCCTACTTAAGCATGCCTGCTGATGTCATTCACCTTGAAATAACTCTTTAGCCAAAGCTCAGCCCTATAAGCTCCTTGGCACCTGCAATAACTTCATAATACTGTAGTGTAGAAAACAGTTAGGTAGGAGTTCTAATCCTGGTCCTGGCAACTGTGATAATGTGCGTGTTTGTGTGTGTGTCTTGGTTGATACCTGATTTTGTGGTCATTCACACTTCCTAAACTTCTCTCTCCCCTCCTTTAGCACTGCAGCTGATGTCACTCACCTTCAAAGATACCTTTAGACAACTCTTTAACATACAAGCTCTGTGGTGCTTGTGATAACTGCGTAATACCATAGTGTAACAAACTAGTTAGCTAGAATCCTGGTCCTGGCTAATGTGTGTGGATCTTTGTTAACACCTGATTATGTTCATAGATTAGTACTAGGCTAACTGCCCTTGTGTGCCATTTTAAGCCTAGCCAATGACCACATGTAAGAATCAAACCCTGCACTTTGTGTTTGTAAGGTAAACACCTTAACCAATATGTCAACCTCCCCATAAATAATCAGCCCTTGCTGGTCTTGAACCCAGGCCACTGTACACCTGTACACCATAGCAACAGCAATTTATTACTAAGCCATCTGGTCATTCACACTTCCCTCTCTCCTCCTTTAGTACTGCAGCTGATGTCACTCACCTTCAAAGATACCTTTGGACAGCTCTCCAGCATATAAGCAATGTGGCACCTGCAATAACTGTGTAAAACTATAATACCAATACATAGCTAGGTAGGGGTATGAAACACAGCACTGGTGAGTGAGTGTGTGTGTCAGCAGTTTCCTGTGGGGGTGTTGGTGTAATTGTGTAATAACAATATCCACTGCAAAGTGGGTTTTGGTACATTTTCATATTGAGGACCCACATGTCCCAAGGTTGCATTACAAGGCCAACAGTTGTCAAACACCATAGAGGTTGTTGTAGACAATCCACAGCCATAAATGTATATGTAGACAACCATTATAATACCCAGATATCTCTCTCCACCCACAGATCATACACAAACATGCTTGGCTCTTTCTCACATCCTTTTTTCTTTCCCTCTGCCCCCCCCCCCCGGTAGATGTGGAAAAATGCATCTGTTTTGCATAGGCAGGAGCTTGACATTGGTAGGTAATGCTCATGATCAGCTGATGGCCTGTGCATGAACTGGAGTCCTCCACCTGGTAATTGCATGTTGAACAACGGTGGTATCATTCCTATAGCCAATTGCATGGAAACACATTCCTATAATTAAGCACTGCAAGTGGGTGTTGGCCCTTCTCCTTCATTGTGAGCAGGACTTCATGTGGGTGTGTGACAAACAGCATCACAGAGGGTAGTTGCAAATATCTCTTACAACAAACACTGAAGAGACAGGTCAACAAACTGGAGGGGGATGTTCTAGACATGGGGACAGAATGTAAGCATTGATGTCCTACATTTGAAGTAATGTTGGTTTAACAGAGTTTGTGTGGATATGGCTGTTCTGCATGATTTAAAGTCTGGCATGACAGTGTTATGTGGTTGAGAAAACTCTCACCTGTAGGGCTATCTGCAGACTGGCCAGAGTTTAGAGTCTTATATTTGGTGTGTCACTCACACATTTTCTGTTGTTATAAATGGAGTAGCATACTCTGATGATTGTAGTCAGCAAATGGTAACATCCATGTGTGTTACTGACTTCATATCTCTCAGGAGAGGGACGTCACAACAAACCCTGTTACACCAGCAATGTTCTCAGTTTATAACTGCAATATGTCAATATTGGCCATGTTTTTCTGCCTCTTTCCCCAAGTCAGTCACCCTTTGTTCATATGTCATGCAGTAAGAGGTGGATATGTATAGTATACCATTATTTACTGACATAATTCCTGATATCAAGCCAGTGATATATCAGACTGCCAGACATGTAATCTGTAGGAGGCCTAATATTTGAGGACAAAACCAGAACATTCTGTTGTAGTCTGTACAGTACTGAAGTAAGTGTACTTATGGTGATTGTTGACAGAGTGTCTGTATTATGTAGCCGTGTATTGTGATTATGTTATTTTGCCTCTATACAGACTGGGGTAGATGTCAATTTTCTTGGTCCTGTTCTATCCAACATCGCATGCTGCTCCAGTTTCTGATACCCTATCAGCCAATACGTTTGTAGGGCCAGACTGAGACATGTCCCATACCACAGTCAGGCATCAGACTACACTGTGAATTGGGCCAGTATATGTAGGGATAGTGTGTGAGTGGCTAACATGATGATGACTGTTGTTTACACAGTCCATATACTGTACTATTACTTAGGCTTACCATTATATGACTGTGACTGTGTTGAGAGTGGTTGTGGATATGCACTTTCACACTGGTGTCTGTTACTCTTTGCAGTTACATGGTTGTAGTGCCTGCTATATTTGCAATTACATGTGTATTCCCCCATAGGTAAATTGGGTTAGTGTTGTGGCAGTCTGTCTGCAGTGTAGACAGTGCTTGGTGAAATGCATAGCAGCTGAGTGCATTCACCCTAGTGTGATGTTATGTCCAGATATTTGTCATAGGTTCATAGGTTCATAGGTAGGTACTAGGCTATCTGCCCAAAGGCATTTATAAGCCTAGACAAAATGTGTTGGCTTTTGCCGCCCCCTTAGATTAGTTCCCTGTGCCTCTGTCCAGCAGATCCACTGAAGTGATCCTGGGGTAAACTTTCTGTTGCCCATCCACTCGTCAAGGTTTCTTTTGAAGAGTGTTAGCAAGGAGCTCTGCCTAATGTAGAGTGGGATCTTGTTCCAAAGCATGGGAAGTCTCTGGGACAGGAATGTATCCCTCCAGCACATCCGATTTATTGTT